>NC_079516.1:22945587-23059995 GCF_000801105.2 Raphanus sativus
GATCTTTCTTTGTAGACTAATTGCCCGTCTTGGTAGGACGTCCATAGAGTTTTAAACTCGTTGAGTTCAGCTGCAAAGGCTGGCCAATCTTCAGGTGTGTCGATCATTTTGACCAACTCCTGAGAGTCGGTAACAAAATAGTTGCAGTACCGATGATGGCGAGACAAACATTTCAAGGCCCATATCAAACTTTTAAGTTCGGTATGTAAAGGCGAGAGTTGCTTGTGACAGCCTTGGAGCCCAAGTAGGTCTATTGATCCATCTTGTAGTTGAAGGATCCATCCTACTCCCCTCGTAGTGTCCTCTTTTTTCCACGATCCATCCACCCTACATATGAATGTAGGTTTTTCTGGAGGTCCCGTAGGTATGTTCTCAAAAGTATCTTCACTTGTTTCGGTCTCTTCATTGGCCAGAAACCATGCATTGCATTCTCGTGTCGCCAAATCGATAGTGTCTCTAGGTGAGAATTCACGTCCATTAAACAACTTTTCATTTCGGGCTTTCCAGATATACCAAATAATCCAGGGGAAAGCCCTGGTTAACTCCTCTGTATTTCCACCAGCGTTGGATCTTTAGAGGAAGTAATCTATGTTGGTATAGAGGTTTTCTGAAGGGAAAACTCCTGGAGCCGAGGGAATCGTTGAAAGAGCCCAGCATTGGAGTGCTGAAGGGCATGTAAAGATCATATAGTTGATCGTTTCTTCTTCATAGCCGCATCTGGGACAACTGGGGTCGTTCTCAATGTATCTTTTGAAAAATCTTTCATTAACTGAAATAGCTCCGGAGAGACTTTGCCACAAAAAATGGCAGATTTTTTCCCAGTTTTGACTTTCCATATTTTTTCCTTCAGTGAATTGAGTGAGGGTAGCTGGTTTCTGAATTCAGTTTCCTCATCTGGTTTTGATTTTGCAAGCATATAGCTTGACTTGACTGATATCCTTTTAAATTTGAATTTTTATGGAATTGATATTAAATATTAATATGAATAAGTATAAATATAAATATATTTTTATTTAGATAATATATATATATATATATATATCATTGTTAATTAAAGTACTACATCAAATAATAAATTTATCAAGTGTAAAACAGATTAAAAGAACTGATTAATTAGAGAAACATGTTTGAAATAAACTAAGTTAGATTCCATTTCTCAAAAACACATACAATA
This sequence comes from Raphanus sativus, assembly GCF_000801105.2. NCBI lineage: Eukaryota > Viridiplantae > Streptophyta > Magnoliopsida > Brassicales > Brassicaceae > Raphanus > Raphanus sativus. The sequence continues at coordinate 22,946,762 of NC_079516.1, forward strand.
AAAAATATTTTAATATTTAGATTTACCGTTTACTGATTATTATTTAAGTTTATTATTTAGGGACAAATTAAGTTTATAAACTTATATAAATATTTTAAAATATTAATAAATGATTTAGAAAGGTTAGTTTTGTCTTTTTCATAAAGATATTTATGAAAATATATCATTTAAAATTGGTATCAAATTTGAAGTAAAGTAATTCCTCCTGATTAAGTTATTTATATTATAATAATAATACAAAATAAAAGTTATTTAATACGAAATAGGATCAATTTATTTCAACTACATCATAAAAATTAATTATCACAATTCTTTCAGAAAACTTCCTTTGTCATTCCTTATCGCTCTTTCTTTTTGCAAACGTCCACATATGAAACTCCATATGAATTTCTATTTGTGCAAACAACCATATATAAGTTTAGAATCTATTGCGTGAAACAACAATACATAAATTTAAGAGTGTAGATGAAAGGAATAGAAAGATTTGTACCGTTGGAAACTATGAGAAGGGGGTCCTCCTGGACCATGAGAAGGATTTGGACCACCACATTTGATTTTACAACATTCAAAACAGTTACCATCGTGATCTTCACAAGGTACAGAACAACTGCGGAAACAACGCATCCAATTAGTTGCTTTGTTTGATTCTACGGTGACCACCATAACAGTCACCACCATCATTATCACTACTAACACCGCACTCAATTTTGCCATTTTAGAAACTAAAAAAAAAACTTTGGCCTATTTTTTTCTCTCGTATTTTTATCTTATGATTGTTATTAAAATTTTCAAGAGATCATCCTCTATTTATGTATTAAAATTCTGTATGCATCATTCTAAGTTTGACTAGATTTTGTCAAAATGGTGTTTGGTCCACAACATTATATGATTTTTCTTTATTCATTTCCTTCTATGTCAATCTTTGATTTGCTTTTACAGTATTAAATCTTTAACAAATAAAATGATTTAAATCCTTTAATCAATATATATATATATATATATATCTATTTATTTCCTTGGTTTTATGAAACACCATATCAAAATATTAGTTGATGTCCACCAGAGATTACAAATATTTGATATTCTTTTACAGCATAAAATTTTAGTGTTAATATATTTTAAAACCTTTGGTGACTTATAACAAATGTATAAACAGATATTAGAAATATTTGTTTTATCAGTATTTTAATTTAATTTTGAAATAAGCAGATATTACTTTTTCAAGCAAAGGGTTGTAGCTTAGTCACACTTGGCTCTATCACTCCATTTTCATCCTTTTTCTTAAGAAGGTTCTATGCAACCCAATATCCGGATTTGACCGTATATTGGCCATTCTTTGTGTAACTCCAGCAGAATGTGTCTCGTCGATATGTCGTACTTATAGCCAAGCTCCTTATGAGAGCTATATCATCAGGATTGACATATTGTTCCAGCAGGCCATCATCCCATGTTTTAGATTCCTGGTTAATAAGATCACTAACCCTCATATTTGGATTCATAATTGGTGCTACAGGTGTAGCTGGCCTAGCGGGTGTCATTGGGATCCATGGATCCTCCCACACTTTAACTTCATACCATACCCAGAATGTATCTTCTGTCTTATCTCCAGTAACAAAAGCTCCTTTGCCACAGAAATGCTACTCCACACATAGGAAGGACTGCTTACAGTATTTACTCGCAAAGGCGAGCACATTCTGTAGTATCTTCCTTTCAGAACTCTGGCCACCAGCGAATCAGGGTATTGTACTAGTCTCCATAATTGTTTTGCCAGTAATGCCAGATTAAACTCGTGTATCATGCGAAATCCAATTCTACCATTTTCTCTTGGTAAACAGACTTTTTCCCATTTCGACCAATGTATTCCTCTTTTAGGAGGATTTGAGCTCCACCATAATTGGGCAATAGCGCTAGCAAGATTTTCACAAATCTCCAACGGGAGAAGGAAAGTAGACATCACATATGTCGGAAGAGCAAGTAAAATGGATTTAATCAGCACCTCTTTTCTCCCTTTCGAAAGCCATCTTCCTGTCCAACCATTCACTCGACGCATCAGCTTGTCTTTAAGGAAAGCAAAAAGTTTGCACTTAGAGCCGCTAATATCTTCTGGGATACCCAAGTAAGTCTCCATCCCTCCTTCGTTTTGTATCCCAAGTGCATCTTTAATTTCCTGCCCGGTGGTTGCATTGATCCTCTTACCAAAGAGTAAAGAAGATTTATCAAAGTGGATGCATTGGCCTGATGCTTTGCCATATTTCCTGACTACTTTCATTACTTCTTCACATTCACGGGGCTCCGCCTTACAGAAGAAAAGGCTATCATCAGCAGAGAGAAGGTGGGATACCGATGGACACGCGCGTGTGACGCGCATCTCCGTTATATATCTTTCCTTGGTTCTCTGCGTGATTGAGAAGGCTAACGAGCGCTTCCGTGTATAGAATACAAATGAAAGGAGACAAAGGATCTCCTTGGCGTAGACCTCTCCCTGGAATAATATTTCCTCTCGGTTGGCCATTCATGAGGACTCTATATTGTACTGATGTAATGCATCTCATTATCCAGGTAATCCATGTTTCCGAAAATCTCATCTTTCTCATAACAGCTTCAATAAACGACCATTCCATCATGTCGTATGCTTTACTCATATCCGTCTTGATTGCCATTCTTTTATTGCGTCCACTTGGCTTAGTCCTAAGTGCATGAAACATCTCCTGCGCAATCATTATATTGTCCGAAATCTGTCTCCCCGCAACAAAGGCTGACTGGGTTTCAGAAATTAGACCTGGTAGCACTTTTTTTAGTCTCTGGCATAAGACCTTCGAGATAATCTTGTAACTTACGTTACATAAGCTGATGGGCCGAAATTATGCCATTTCATTAAGCTTCGTTGTCTTTGGGATGAGACAAATATTTGTTTCATTCAGTCCAGCTGGCATTGTCACCTCAGTAAGAAATTTATTAACCATAAGAGTTAAGTCTTCCTTTACTATGTCCCAGAACTTCTGGTAAAATAGCGCAGCCATCCCATCTGGTCCAGGTGCTTTTTCCGGATGCATTGCAAAGAGTGCTAACTTAACCTCCCATTCAGTAATCGGAGCTGTTAAGCTTTCATTCATTGGCTCCGTGATTGTTGTAGGTACATCAGATAGTGCCTCTTCAATATCTTCTGGGTTAGAAGACTCAAAAATCTGTCTAAAATAGCTAGTAGCAATGGCTACTAGTCCTTCTTCATCTTGCACTATATTTCCATTTTCATCTAGGAGCTGCGTGATCTTGTTCCTTGCTCGTCTTTGCTTTGTTAAGGCATAGAAAAATTTTGTATTTCGATCACCTTCTCTTAGCCAAAACACTCGACTCTTCTGTTTCCAGAACATTTCTTTTGCCTTAAGAGCATCTGAAAGTTCTTTCAAAGCGGCTGCTATCTCTTCAGTTGTAGCATCATCATCTGCATACAATGCCTCCACCTTTTCTTTAAGCTCCTCAACCAGTTTTGCCGAATTAATATTATGTTCTCTCCTCCACTCACTCAAGGCTTTTCTACAACTGGCAATATGTTCCATTATGGTCGCATTGGGGGGAAGATCAGGTGATTTCCACCCCTCTAAAATGACCTGCCGCAGTTCCTCATTATCTAACCATCTTTTATCGAACTTGAATTTTCTTGATCTTCTCGCTGGTTTTGTGAGTATGTCTGCAAGAATCGGACGATGATCTGATCCCCATAATCTCATATACTTGACCATAGAGTGGGGAAATTTCTCATGCCAGTCCGCATTTCCCACTGCTCTGTCAAGACGACATCGAACAGTTACTCTTCCTGCTCTCTTTCCCACCCATGATAGCATATTTCCAGTATATGGAAAGTCTAATATTCCACAATCACTTAGCATTTGTTTGAAAGGTAGAAAAGAGCTACCAGTGCGCTGCCTGCCCCCTTCTTTTTCATTGTGGGCAGTGATTTCATTAAAATCACCTATCATAAACCAAGGTCCAGTTCTTGTTGTTGAGAAACGCGTAAGACGTTCCCAAACTTGATCTCTTCTTTCTAGTACATGATCTCCATAAAAAAACGTCATATAGACTTTTATTCCATCAATGATTGCCTCAATGTCAATCATTCTGTTATTTGAAAATAAAACATTAACTTGAAACTCATCCATAAAAAACAAAGTTAAACCTCCGCTGAGACCAAGTGGCTCAACGGTAAACAAATGATCAAATCCTAAGTCGGCCTGAATGTTTTGCAACAGCAGCCTCCTATTCTTCGTTTCAGAAAGGAACACGAGTCCTGGGCGATGCTTCTGACACATCTTCGTAAGGCGTCGAACTGTGAGGTCGCTCCCTATCCCTCGACAGTTCTAACTGATTGTCTTCATGGATGATTTGTGGAGGTGTTAGTGGACCCCTCCAAACCATCACCTTTGCGAGTTGTACTCCTCTTGTTACCACCCGTGTACTGTTTCCCCGAGTGTCCTACCTCCCTGGATGAGGTCTTATGTATTTTAGGAGAACCTCTACGGAGAAACTGAGCTTTCTTGTTCAGACTCAAAGGGATCCGAGACTTTCCTCCACTCCTATGAGACAATGCTTTCGCCTTCCCGGAATCCTTTCTCGCGATCTGGACTGATGTTGTGGCACCTTTAGTTGTGTTTTCCTCCATCTCCATTAAGTCCTCACCAAGCAAATCATCCTCATGTTCCACCATCATCATCTCATCGTCATGTATATCCCCATCATTATTAAACCTACAAAGAGTTTACATAATCATTTTTCATATAATTTATACTATTATACGGAAGGCGAAGAATGAGAGGAGACACCAGAATAGGTTTTGCACGGTGGAAATAGAACAAATAGTTTGGATCATTGACAAGACGGTGCACAACAGAATCACTTCTCTTTGATACAACTCATAAATTGGCGGGCATGTTGCAAAGTTGGTTCGAAGTTACGGCTTTATTCATAGGAGAAAAAAAATCATTCTTTACAGCCTTGTAAATCTTCTTCTTTATGCATTTTTTAATCATATGTAATTTTCTTCGTATGATCAGTAAATTTCAGATTTCATTAAAAAAAATCAATACTATTAAAACAGAAACATGACCTATTGATACAGGTGTGATCCAACTATTTTAATATAATTATTAAAATCTCTTATTAATCATTTTTTAAAAAATATATACAAACAAAAACACAAATATAACTAAAAATACAATATAAAAATTAAATTTTTTAAAAATGTAAAACAAAAAAATAAATCTTCCCTTTTAAGGATAGATTAAAATCTAGTCAATACTATTAAAGTTGAAATATGCCCTATTAATAAAAGTTGTGTCCACTTTTTAAATTTCTAACTATACATACTTAATCTAACTGCTCTTATCTAACCGTCCGCTCCTACTATAACACTTAATCTAACCGTCCACTCTTATCTAATAATATAACACTAATTGACTTTCGTGTACATATATTTTGGTTAGTGGACATATTTTTCGTTTGATTTACTACAATCGCTCTTTTTTTTAACAGCTATGATTATGAGTTTGTGTCCAACTATTATTTTATAGGTTCAGAGATGTGAGAAAAAAAAATATTCATAGATATAATTGGTTAAAGCATGGATTTTATAAAAATTATATTTTTTTTAAAAATATAAAAAATATTATATCCATCCTTTTAAGGACGGATCATAAATTTGGTTTAACCATTTGAAAAAAAAATCGATTTACGATTGCGGGTTATGAGTATTTTATTTGGGGTGGGTGCGGGTTAGTAGATTTTGGATTACGAGTACCCGCCGACCTGAAAAGTATTTAAAATAAAAAATAAAAAAATGTAAACACTTTTCTAAAACTATGGTAAATTAAAAAACAATTTAAATTTTTAAAAATATATAAATTTTATTATAAATATATTTTTATAATTTTATAATAATTAAGTAAATAATTATTTTTAAAAAATTTATAACCCGCGGATAACCGCAAAATTAAATGGGACAGTTGTCGGTACAAATTATTTGTTTGCGGGTTGTGCGGATCATATTTTTTGACCAAAAAAAAAACCTGCGGGTTGGCGGGTCGACCGACAATATACTGAATCTACTTTTAAATTGCTATTATTTAATAGAATATATTTTGATTAAGATTTATACACAAATATAATTACAAAGAAAAATACAAATATATCATAAAAACACAAATATGAGAATTAAATTAAAACAAAAGATATACATGTCCTTTAAAGAGCGGGTCAGAATCTAGTTATACTATTAAAGCACAAGCACAATTTGAACATAATATTAACTTATTATGTGATATTATATTTTAAATTTTTGGATAACTTTCAATATAATATTTTTGTATAAAATCAACATCAAACTTTTTTTTTGTTCGAGTTTTAACAGTTCAGTTTAAATGTCTATAATTTATTTTGCTTGTATTGTACTACAAAAATAGATTTTAATCAGAAGTGTGTGATTTATTCTTTTGGTATAATTTAATACAAAATATATTTAAATTTTATATGCATATTTTATTAGTGTTGATATTCTAAATCAGATAACATATGCTTTCATTAGTGAAATGTAATCACACTATTGTCGGTATAATTAGGGGTGGAACGGACCGGATATCCGGAGTATTTTAGGATATTCGGATTAGGATCCGCCGGATCCGTAAAATTGCTATGTGGATCCAGATTCAGACATATCGGATATCCTGACTAAAGTCTGAATACTCGCGGATACCCGGATCCAAACGTTTTTGTTTAAATAAAAAATTAAAATTAAATTAAAAACTAGCTAACTAAGGGTGTTCAATCCGGATATCGGTTCGGTTTCGGTTTGGTTTTTTCGGTTTCTCGGTATTTTGGTTAGTAAAATATAACTACCATTTTAAATCCATATTTACTTCGGTTTGATCGGTTTATGTACCGTCGGTTCTCGGTTTATTCGGTTTTATACCAAAAACATAATTATTTAGTTTGAGATCATATTATATGATTTTAGGAGTCATGTTGTCAACACAGTCATTTGTTAAAAAAATATTATATATTCAAATAAATATACAAAAAAATGCTTCTACCATCAAATAAAACAATCAAATCTAGAATTAAATCAAAAATCCAAATTTCAAAAGAAAAAAAAAACAGAAGCATGACACAAAAGTTTATCCATTATTCCATATTTAGTGTTCATCCAAATCATAGTCATGTTTCTTCGACTAAACATGAAATTTTTTTAGCTAATAGATAAGAAACAAATTATGAAGACTTTCCACTAATTGGTGTCCATCAAATTTATAAACTTCACTTCAATTTAGTCAATGCTAAAATAAAGCAAAAAGATTCAAAAACAGACTAAAAAAATAAGAAGCCTCGGTTGCGATGAATTGTTATTTAAATTGTAGTTCAAGTGTTTTATAAATTAGAGCTTCTTTATTACTATAAAGAAATATGGTAATAGTTATTAACAAAAAAAATGACTTATATAACAAACATATTTTCATGTGTCTTTATAAAATAGATACATATTCACATGTTTATACTTTTATCGGTTTTGTTCGGTTTAATCGGTTATAAACCAAACAATATCCAAATCATACGGTTTTTTACAAAATAATATCCATTCGGTTTATATGGTATATACCAAAACCAAACTATATTGTCTATTTCTGTTTGGTTTGGTTTGGTTCGTTGCGGTTCAGTTTTACCATATTGAACAGTCCTATAATTAACCATTTATTTAGTCTATTTAAAATTAATTTTAAAAATAAAATTAAAAATTATTGAAATTTAATAAAACTAAAATTTTGCCAAAGAGCAGGTACTTGAAACGCTTCTGCACCTGCTCTTCCCATGCTCCTTTGCAATTGAAGTATGGAGCCTCGTCCCTTGGAAAGCGCCTTTTGCCTCGAGCACATGTCTTTCTTTCAAGGAAGAACTTACAGTGTCTCAAACTCGCATTGCTCTTCCTCCGGTATGAACCACTTCTAACCTCTTCCCCTGGGTCGCTTGGTTCATCTGGATCTGCAGAAATCAGCTCATATTTGAGAAGAGATCCTCAATGCCGGACGATGTAGTACTCAAGGCGGTTAAGGCATGCAGAGAATGGGAATGTGTGCATCAGTTTCTTCCCCTTCCAGCCAAAATAAAATCACTGGAGCTTCCCCCACCGCTTCTTACGATCGTGTGCTACACAGATGCCGCCTGGAAATCCGATCTACAGTCAGCGGGACTGGCTTGGATCTTTGTGGACCACAACGGTGTTGAGATAAACAAAGGATCCATCTACCAAGAAAACGTCTCCTCTGCTCTGATGGCTGAAGCCCTTGCACTTTGTGGTGATCTCCTCCAAGCTTCTGCCCTCGAGTACACCAAAATCTAGCTTCACTCAGACTCACAAGTGCTGGTTACAGCAATCAACTTGAATTGACATCGATAGAACTCTTCGGAGTGCTAGCGGATATCGACTCGCTTATCTCTTCAGTTTTTTCTTTTGCTTCCGTCTCTTTCGTTTTTCGTCGGTTTAATGAGCCTGCTGACTCTTTGGCAAAAACCTCTCTTTGTATGAACTGTAACTTGGGCCTCTAGCCCATTTGAATTTCCTAACTTAAAATTTCAGTTGATAAAAAAAAGAGTTATTTTATGTATAAACTATATATAGTATACATATATAAATATAATTATATTTTGAATATTTTAAATATATAATAGGTTTGGTTCTTCAAACTCAGTATATTGATCATCCATTCGATTGTATGACACACTAATATGCTCGTGTGACACACCTTTCGTAAACTTAGGATACAGATCCTTCTTAGCTATCCAAACATGTCCATATCTTCTAGGTTCCACATAACAAAAGTTCATCCTCCAAGCTCGCTCAGTCTGGTTTCTCCTAGAATAACAGAAAGCAACAGTATGTCCGGTCTTACCACAAAAGAGACAGCCATTCATTCGCTTAGCAACAACTTTTCTGTCTTGTATCTTTGTAACCACAGTCTTTGCTTGAGTTTCATCCTTTCGTTCAGCTGAAACAACTGGGATTGAGCGTTTTACAAACTTGATTCCTTCATTCTTGTCAACCTCTTGTGAAGTCGTCCCTTTATAACCCAAACCCCAACTGATTTTTGGAGACTGCCCAATTGACAAGATATGATCCAGGCTTGCTGATCCAGTGTTCAACATTCTCACTTTCTTGTAGTTCTCAGCAAGTTGTCTTTCCAGAAGCTGACTCTTCTCAAGTTCTTAATTCAACAGTTGTTTCATCTGATGAAACTTTATTTCAGACTCCTGTTGAACTTGATTCTGCTTTGCAATAACTCTCTCAAGAGACTAAAGCTCGTCTTCATTATCATCCTCTCTCACCCTACACTTTGATTCACCCTTCGCATCAGTCCGTTCCATCTCTAGGGTGTTGACTTGATCTTTTAAGACAGCTTTATCCTTGATGAGCTGTAGGTTTTCGTGACTGAGTTCTGCAAATTTACCAAAGAGAACCTTATACTCGGCTAGAAAATCTGTATCTATATCACTTTCTGTATCACTGTGTGACGCATCTGAATTGGTGTGTGACACACCCGACATACGAATTTCACCCTTAGTGATGTCTTTTTCAGATCCTATATCTCCATGAAGAGACACGAAATTGAGAGCATCTTCTTTTCTCTCTGGTACTTTATCATTGCAACTTCTCTTCATCTTCATCTTTTTGGTGTTCACACAATCTGATTTTATGTGCCCATAACCATTACATCCATTACACTTGATTTCTTTTCTCTTGAATGATGGACACTCTGTTTTGACATGCCCAATACCATGACAATTAAAACACACCACTGCCTGCCATTTATGTCTTTCTTCTTCTCTAGGCAGTCTGTCGCTGGACATCTTATTCAAAAGATTCATGGTTTCTTCAAGTTTCTGAATCACCAAGTGAATAGATTCTTCAAGCTTCTTAGCTTTCTGGATGTCTTCATTAACTGTAATTTGAGAGTCTTGAGCAGGCTTTGAACACTTAGATTCCAATTCCATCTCCTCAGCCTTTAATATCCCTACTACCTCAGCAAACTTCAGTTCATCAGTGTTCATCCGTCAATGTTATCGCTGCTTTATGTGCTGCAAACTTAGTAGGCAAACATCGCAAAAACTTCTTCACCAATTTTGCATCTTCATATTTTTTACCTAAAACTTGTGCTTCATTGGCTATGGAGCTGAGCTTCGCACTGAAATCTCCGATCTTCTTATCATCCCTCATCCTTATGTCTTCAAACTGTGATGCAAGCAAGTCCAATCTTATCCTCCTAACATTCGCAGTACCCTCGAAAGCATTTTGTAGTATATCCCAAGCCTCTTTAGCTGATTCACATCCCTGAATAAGCTCAAATTGCTTTGCATCTACAGAACTGAAGATTGTATCCAGTGCTTTTGCATTAAACCTTGAAAGTTTTTTCTCTGTTGCTGTCCACTTTGTCTTCAGTTTAGGTCTCTTCAAACCATCTTCTTGCATCACAAACGGTTCTTCCCATCCAGTTTGAACAACTGTCCATATATCTTCATCAGCTCCACGTAAGTTTGCTCTCATTTTTACTTTCCAATACCCATAGTTCATATCATTCAGCAGCAACATATTTTGTGCCAAAATCGCCATATTCTCTTCTCAGGATCTCACCTTGGTTCGAAGATGTCTTCTTCGTTTAGGTGTCTTGCTCTGATACCAATTGTAAGTTCGAGATACAGCGAGAACAGACAGCACAAAATAATTCCAAGAACAATTATCTCTTTATTAAGAATCACTGAAACAATCTTTTACAAAGACTTGTCAAATCCGAATTACTCAACGCCACACACGACTTGACACGGATCAATTCTTAATCTACCCTTATGAGGAACCAACCCCTGTTGATTACCTCTACAAATCACTCACTGTCTGAAACCCCAAAACTGCTGCTATGTTTCTGTGAGAATTACAACGTCAAAAGCTCTAACCCTAATTCTAGAAAAAACCACAATATATATTAAATAAATTTTTCTATTATCTAATATAATATTTCCTATATTTTAGCATCATCAAATCTTCCAATTTGTGATCTAATCACGCTCCTTTAATGCATATTTCGTCAACCAAGTATATAGAAATATTCCATATCATCACATCTTGATGTTTCCTTTTTATTCTTCGAAGCGTGTGTCACACACCATTCTGTGTATGTAACACAAGTACACGAACCAAAACTCCACAACTGCAACAGCTTTTCAAGTTCCAAATTCTTGAGCTTACATTAGCTTGGTAGATTAAGAAGACCGACGACGGCAATGTAAATATGTGGGAAAAAGATAACAGTGAAGCTCTAATTAAGTTTAACACAAAATGCAGTGTTTCAGTTATTTATCTAACCAAACATGGAAAACACAATTCAGACCAAACTCCAAGGCCCAAGCCAATGCGACCAAACCAAACCAGAAATCACGCGGGACCCACATGCATTAAACAAAGGGTGAATTTGTGTAATAGCCAAATTAAAAAAAAAATTAAGAATATGGCTATGATGTTGACATTATTAGATCTCCTAGTTTTTTCACCATTTTCTTCCGGTTTTGTCCATTTGTGAAGCAAGTTGATGGTAAGATTATTGTTATGGCGTTTATGATATCAACGTGTTGACTATAATGTCATTTTATAAATAGAATAGAACATGCTATAAATGACATAGTTCACATTAATAAAAATTATTTAAATATATTATACTATGTATGTTTACAATTAACAAATAGCATAAACGTAACTTTTTTGACAGATAATTCAGCAATATATTACATGATTACTAACCTCTAAAAGAAAATATAAATCCTTAACCCAAATATCAACATATGCAAATAGAATAGTAACAAACGAAAGTATGTCAAAATGTAAACGTTCTATTACATAACACCAAAATAGTATAGAACACCAACTTCATCTCAACCTCTAAAATCTAGATACTAAACCTTATCTCAATTCCATCCAAACTCTTAAACCCTAAACCTTAGATCCTAACCATATCCCTTCACCTTATAAATATTAAACCCTAAATTCTAATCACTAAACCCTAGTCCAAATCTAAACCCTAATCCAAATGTAAATATTAATCTAAATGTAAATCCTAAATTCAAATATCAAAATATATTTCTAAATAATATAGAACACTAAACCCTAAATTCTAACTAGTAAACCCTAAACATAAATATAAACATTAACTCAAATATAAACTTTAGACCCAAATATAATGGAACAATAATAAATAACATATTACAAATGGTGAAACTTTGAAATGTTTATTCCTCACCTTATAAATACTAAACCCTAAATTTTAATCACTAAACCCTAATTCAAATGTAAACCCTAAACTCAAATATTAAAATATATTTTTAAATAAAGTAGAACACTTTTTATTAACATACAAATAGAATAGAACAAAATAAAATAGTATAGGAACATGTGGTGAGAATGGAAGAAAATGAGTGGTAACCGGTAATCGAAAAGAAGAAGGTCACTTAAATTTTTATTAACTGGATGATAGGGGTAATATAGTATATATTATAAGAATAATGGATGTACTTTTTTTTTTGGTTAGATGCTAAATTATGATTTATTTTGTAGCCATCTCACCTAATTTCCCTTAAACAAAATCCGACGTATATGATGATTGTAGCTGTTTATTTTCTGTAGAAAAAATAGAACAGCATTTAAAGCATTTTATTAGTTGCTTTAATAAAAAAAATAAAGCATGAACAAACAACAAATAAGGTTGCTGACGTAGTTAGGCTTTAACTTAAAAAATGAAACCATTTCCTAATTGGTTAAAATTAGTGATTAAAATAAATAAAAAATCCCCTTATTATTAATCCAGAAGTATTTTATAAATTTAACATTTAAAAAGTAAACTAATTTCGATGTTGCCATTATGCCTATGTGTCACCCTCACAATCCTCCTCAGCCATCATTTAAAATTATCCTTAATTTACTAGAGTAATTACATATAATGCAATTGATCATATTATGTTTGTTATATTCTCATTCCCAACATATTATTTGGCTCCTTCTTTATATTATTTGACACATATGCATTGCAAACATGTTATATAAAATGAGTTGTCGAGTCCAAGGACACATATGCATTTCGAGTTTTTTATTACATTTTTCCTTTGCATCTGTACGGATCATATTTTTTTGTATGCTAATTATCACTTGCTTTGCTGATTTTGCTATCATATATGTGTACATAACTTATACATTCTTTTATATATTCTTGAACTTATACATTCTTTTATATATATTTTTATTCTTACTGACATTCTTTATATATTCTTGAGCTTATACATTCTTTATATATTCTTGAACTTATACATTCTTTTATATATATTTTTTTATCCTTACTAACATTCTTTTATATATTTTTGAACTTATACATTCTTTATATATTCTTGAACTTATATATTCTTTTATATATTTTTTATCCTTACTGATATTCTCTTATATATTCTTGAACTTATACATTAATTCTTTTATATATTCTTGAACTTATACATTTTTTTATATATTCTTGAACTTATACATTCTTTGTATAATATATATATATATATATATATATATATATATGTATGCTTACTTGCAATATGAAATATGTAAAAAATGCATATATGTATACATATACTTATACATTCTTTTATATATTCTTTTAATTATACATTCTTTATATATGTGTGCTCTTTTTTTTAACATTTCGAATTTCGAAAATAGGAACCACATATTCTTGGAATATGGGAAGCATATAAAATTAGGAACCCAAATTTATAGTGATTTGGGGTGATTGATATTATTTGAGCAAAATATCTATAATTTCGAGGATAATTTTATCAATCTTGACCATGATATTTATTCATTTCCTAAATTATGAAAAGATGATCTACAATAAATATAAACTTGCTAAAATTTTGGTCAAGATATGAAATATGAAATATCTAAAAAATGCATATATGTATACATCTACTTATACATTCTTTTATATATTCTTTTAATTATACATTTTTTATATATGTGTGCTCTTTTTCAACATTTCGAATTTCGAAAATAGGAACCACATACAACATTATTGCATGTTTTGGAATATGGGAAGCATATAAAATTAGGAACCAAATTTATAGTGATTTGGGGGTGATTGATATTATTTGAGCAAAATATCTATAATTTTGAGGATAATTTTATCAATCTGACCATGATATTTATGCATTTCCTAAATTATGAAAAGATGATCTACAATAAATATAAACTTGCTAAAATTTTGGTCGTTAATAATGGAAATTGGACAAAGATATTAATTAGAATTTGTTGGATAACTGTGTTGCTCACCAAAATTATGACTGTGTATGACACGTGTATCTAAACTATTAATGCCGAAGTATAAATAGTATTTACCCCTTAGAGTTGCACAAAAATTACATAATCATGCCACTATCATCAAAACGACGTAGTTTTATTTATTTCTTTTAAACTTTTGTTGCTCTAAATTGGGCTTACGAATTGTTAATGGCCCAGATTATTAATGTTAAATTTTGAATTTTACCAAACCCAACACAGAAAATCAAAACGTGTTGTTTCAAAATCTACTGACCCCTTTGCAAACCAATCCATTCAAATACAATTACAAAATGTTCTTCGTATCAAAAAGTTTCTACACCATTATACACGTTTTGTATTACATATGCATGATATAAACAGAGTATAATATTCTTTATGACTATGTTGACCAACATTTTGTATAATAATTTTATAAATGTACAGTTTGATATTTTTATGGTTTAGATTTTGGTTCGCAATATCAAATATTTATTATTGTTTGTCAATTTGTTATATTTTTGTATGCGTATAATATGCTCCTTAAATATCGTATTATTTTAGATTTTGCATATAAAATTGTACCTAATTAGACTTTTTTCCTTCAATATATTTGCATGATAACATTTTAATTTTGAAAAATTACATAAAATTTTTAAAATCATTAAATTGAAAACTACATAAAATTTTGAAACATTGTCGTATAACTAAAAATTATATAATTATAAATAAAATAAAATAATATTTTATAAAATTTAAAATATTATTATAGTTTTATTTCTACTATTATATTATTTATTGTTATAATGATGATTTATGAGGTAAACCTATATATTCCAAAATAAAATTAAATAATACTTTAAAAATGGTAAAATATTATTATATTTCTATTTATATTGTTGTATTACTCATTTTTAAGTTAACGATAATTCACCTTAATTTATATATATATATATATATATATATATTATATCTGTGTGTATACACAAATGAACAACTAAAACAAATGAAAATTTAAAACAAATAATGCAGTTGATGCTTATAAACTATAAATTCATATTAAATACTGGTAAGTGGTAAAATATATACATTAAGAAAATTTAGACAATTAACAAATTTTTTCTGTTTCTTTCGCGGGCAAATTTTTTCTACTGGGCTTCGCATATACTTTTCCTTTCAAACTTTAACAAATCGGGCCTATTTGTGTGGATGGAGTTTCGTAAAACAATTTTCATAACAACTTTTTTTTGTACATTTCCATTAATTTTTAATTTTTTAAAATCCTGTAATTAAAAATTTAAAATATTTAAACTTACATAACTAACTTATAATAAAATTGAGTTAAAAAACCCAAAATAATATATTGATACTAATAAAATGGATATTTATATATTTTAAAATTTTATAATCAGATACTCAACAAACCGAACGAAATACACCAATATCAAAAATCAACAAATATGAAAGCCATCAAATTTATGTTTAACATTTAATCATTCCAACATACATCCGCGCGGGTGCGCGGGTCCAAAATCTAGTTTATGTTTATAATCGCATACATTCATTGCTATTTGGTATAGCTTCGGTATATAAGTAGACCATTATTTTTTCAAAGAGATGCAGTGACAACCAATTATTTTAGCACAAGACCGGAACATATACTTTAAAGTCTAAGGTGATATCCTAGTACTAAGTTAAAGTCCAAACAATCATTGCCTATATCTATGTAGATCTACCAGATAACTAAACAATATTAAATTTCAATATTAAAAATATCAAGTGAGATGTAAATATTTATGAAACGAAGCATAAGATTAAGATATATTTAAGTTTAAGTTATTTCAGTGGTTATGATTGTCATAAGGTCATATAGTGTGAATATACACATATGTTCATGCAGTGTTATTTATTGGATAATTAAGAAGGTGTCATTGCTATTGATAACCACAGATTATTTCGTATCTGGAAAACATAAAATGGAAGGAATAATATTATGCACGGGGTTAAAATAATAACAGATGATTATTGCGAGTGGATTATTTCTATTTGTTTGGTATCTAAGAATATTAGAATAATACAGCATAACCTATTTAAATTAATACTCGATAAATTAATATATACTAAAAATCTCTATAAATTAATATAATTTTATAGTCCTAAATTGAGTTTTTGGTTTAATTAGTATATCGATAAATTAATAATCTATATAAATTAATAAAAAATTATAGTTTTGGTATAATCCCAACATTATTAATTTAGAGGTTTCACTGTATAATGATGGACATGGCATGATTTAGATTATAAGGTGTTGTTAATATTGGTAACCAATAATAAATATTATATGTGGGGAAATATCAAGTGGAATACAATACATAATCTATGTTCAGGGTTTAAATCGACGATAAACTTTTTTTTAATGTTGGATAACTATGTTATTATATGAAAATATTACTAACTATTTTACAGTCGATAATTTTACATGTCTTATAAAAATTTATGTATGCCTGTATCATTTGAACCACCCTATTAAATCCACATTTGACGTATTTATTGCACCATATTGTAGATTTCTTGTTAACCTTCTCTATTAATTCGAATAATTTCATTTTTATTGGGACACAAAACCCTTTCTCTAATCAAACTACCAGACTAAAGAAGCTTCATTGATATTAAACTTTTGAAATTTAAAATTTAAAATTTCAATATCAATTGATAATTGTTGTTATTTGTTTTTAGTGTCCAAACTATTTAATGATGCATATATTTAGGAATAAATCAACAAACAATCACGGGCTTCCACCTGACATTAAGGCTTTGATTGGTATTAATAGGAGTAAAAAGATGACCGGAAAAAAAGTAAAAGCTAAACTTGGAGTAAATTTTTTATCTCCTTTAGTCAAGAGAAATACGTTACTCCATTTTTATCCTCTTTTCTCGTGAATGGGCTGAAAACACATTTATTTTGATTGGCCAAAAAACAGAGTAACTGAGCAAAATTTTCATTTTCTCTATTTTATTAACGCTAGATGTGTCATTCAATCACACTCTAAACTTTTGAAATTTAAAATTTCAGTATCAATTGATAATTGTTGTTATTTGTTTTTAGTGTCCAAAACTATTTAATGATGCATATATTTAGGAATTAAAATATTGCTTCCAAAAATATCTTGGTTTAACAAATTGATAAAATAATAAAATATTATAAAATATTAGATACTGTTAATATAGGAGTGGCATAAAGATATAATATTCAGAGCAAAGTGATGGGATGCTGTTTTAATAGCGATCATAGATAGTATTAAAAAGGTCGATTATATCCGTCTTGATAATGGAAAAACTGAAGACAGGTCACTTGAGTTACTTTCACATGAGAATTTAAGTTCAAGGAGATTCTTTAATAACAGAGATGCAATTTTAACTGTGTTGAAATGTTGATGTAACATAGATGATTTAAAAGATGGAGGATCTGTCTTTCATATGGAAAACTCAAAGACAGAGAGATAATTTCTGTCTGAAAAGTACAACAGTTATCATTTGTCAAAACTCTCTTAAAACCTTCTCTCAGATTCGCATTTGGGTACTACTTGTAGACTTCATCAAAAGTCCTCTTTGCAAGCTGACAAATTATACGAAACATCAGTTACCAGTCTAATGAAATACAGGAGGTCTTAATAGGCTAAAATAAAACACAATCTCTCCAAGCAACTGAGCCAAAATAGAGGAGAAATCAAGAGGGCTCTACTTCCTAAGTGTTTTTTTGGGGAAAAGGTAGAGTTTTGTACGTAAACTGTTGCTTCAGTGATCTTCTGGCTAACTCATCACACATCATCAATGCAAGCTGGGAGTATAAGACCAACCATTAATGATTCTTTCATTAAACTCTCTACAAAAGTTAACTCAGATGCAATAATAACCCACAAGAAAAGAAGACAGTCTTAATAATTAACGAATGTGGGTACATGTGTTTCTCTCTAAGAAGAAGATATATGAAGGTTTTGAAACACAATGCAGTATTCGAACGTTGTTCGGTTTATTTAGTCTACTTATAAAAAAAAACTGTTATTTGCAGGAAAGGCCACATCTTTGGCTTCATTTGTCTTGGTAAATTCCTCAGTTAGCCTACAGGATTAGAAAAACTAGACCAATTGAGGGTGCGATGCCATCTCTTTACAATTTCAAGCAGAAAGACAACAACAACAACAACAACAACAACAACTGATCCAGTTTTTCGCACAATGTAACCAGAAAAGGATTCTAAACTTCTTAAATTGCAAATCTAACCAAGTTCTGATACAGCAAATCTTAAAACAGCAAAGGCTAATAAAAATCCAGAGAACCAATACAGAGACAGAACACTGATCAAACAAAGAATATCAATAGATTCAGGCAGCATAAGAAGAAGGAGAGGAAGGAGAGGAAGAAGTACCGTCAGAGAGCCAGCCATAGGTATGTCCAGAGATAGAAAGCATTGAAGTCATTAGCGCAGAAGCTGTGGCAGTGTGGTATGGCAACATAGACTCAACACAGAAGCTCATCTCCACAGGATTTCTACCATCAAAAACAAAGAGATGAAAATAGACTAGTAAGATTACAGTTTTCTCATTAAAAAAAAATAAAAAAAAAAGTCCTTTCTTTTCACAACTCATCTCCAAAATGTAATGTTTTCAAGGTTCAGAAATTATTCATTCAAAAATATAACTTCCGATCCGATCAGCTATGTTGGAGACTAACCGAAGAGGTGAAAGCAGAGAGCTTCTTCTAGCGGTGGCTCTAAACATGGGCGGAACTGATTTCGCTTGAGATGCGAAACGGCCTGTGGAAGCAGCAGCGACTCCTCGAGACGAAGCGGCCCGAAGCATCGATCTGGCGACGGCGGAAGCGGCCATCGGGACAAGAATTTGAACAAGAGACTGCGACGATCGATGGCTTCCAAAGCAATAGAGGATTTTACGGGAGAACTGATAAACCCTATACGTTGTCTCACAAACTCTATAGACTCTAAGGCCCAACTACATATTTCGGCCCATTTTAATTTTCTGACACTACTTTTTCAAAGAAGCTAGTAGCAAATGCATAACCAAGACACTGGTTAACTAGAGAAATCAAACACGCTTTTTATTAGGTTTTGAACCGGCTTTTTCAATTGTCAACTGAACCGGCTTCCTTTATATATCATGTAGACTACATTGTATTTTAGTAAAATAATTTTACTATAAATACATTTTGGTACACTTGTATCAGGTGCGGACTTGCACGTACAACAGAAAACAGACTAGGAAGATATAAATTAACGTATTATACAAAGATCCAAAGATAATGAAACCGAGATACAACATTTTCTTCTATAAGAAACCAAAAAAAACCATGAATAACATAGACGAAATAACCAACACATGAAAAAGACTAGTGAGAATGCAGGCAGCTTCTCTTTATTCTCTCTCGACAACTCATCAGCTCTTCACTCTTCTCTGTAGTCTGGGTTCTCCTCTAAAATGATGAACCCTTCTAGTATCGGCGACAGAGGAATGTACCTGTTTCCCCATTTACACAGTCCCAGTATGTATTATAAGACAGACACCAAAGCTTTTCATTTCAAAACCAAAGTGTATAAGAGAAGAAGAACAACAACATACTTGTCCGTTGCTAGCTCCGCTCTCTCACCAGCAGCCAAGAGAGCAGGTGTGGAGTGTGTCTGGAATCCTGTTATCGTCTTTGGCCGACCCGCTTGTCCAACCACATCAACTGCTTGTCCTACCCTCACTGCCACTGACAGTGGCTTCAGGTCTTTGTCCACTGTCAACATCATCCTCGGCTACAAATATATATATTTTTTAACTTTGATCAAAATCAATCATATCAAAAAGATCATCAGACCTATAATTTATGAAAACACCGGTCTGAAATTGAACTCACCTGCATCGCCAAAACGAGGAAGTAGAGCACATAATGGTATTTCCCTAGTATGATTGGTTTCATGTCCAGGCATGCATGCAAGAGCGTCACTATACCAGCAAGTGCGGTTCTGCATCATTCAGGTTCACATGAGCAGGGTAAGGGATTCCCATGACAACACCTTGAACATCCAACTAGGTATAACGCGGAAATAGAGAGAGAATGGCCAACTTACGGTGATAGCAGGAATCGTTCTGAGTGGAAGGGGGTGAGTGTTAAAAGACCCTTTCCCATGTGCACCAGCCCTTGAGCAATACGCACCTGCACAGTGACTTACAACGTCAGTACAATAATTTCAACAAGAAGACGAGTTTTGTTTCACGGGAAAATTAAAAACAAAAAGTTGAGCGGTTTTAGGAACACATTACACAAAAGAGAAGACTGGCGTCCTTGTAATAATAGCTGGAGAGGTTTCGAAGCATCCCGGCTAGCCTTGCGTTATTAGTTCCAGCGCCAATCAGTCCCAATGATATAATTGCTGCCTGTAACAGTGAGAAGCAAATTAGTCCCCTCTCAAACGTTATCAAATTACTGGACACTGTAAAACAAAATGGTTACTCACCATGGCAACTTCTGAATCTGTGTCATGGCTAAGCCGGCTCAAGGTATCCATTACAGTCACCTGGGATTGTGGGAAAAAAAATAAAAAAGGTTAAAAACCAGTATTACTCTATACAACCACCAGAGATATTCTGTAAGCAGATGGAATAAAACTAAATTTACAAAAGTATTCACCTTCGGATTTGATATACAGAGGAGGCCAAGGGCCAAAGGCACAGCACGCCGAATGTTTTGTTCTCCGTATTGCAGCATCCGCTCCAACGATCGGATCTCCATATCAATGCCCAATTCTTCGGACATAGCAACCATGGCTAATCCAAGTACAGCTGGACCCTGGTGGATGTCACCTTTCTCAAGATGCTCTCCACACTGAGCAAGAAGGTCTTGGACCTGGACATATTGAGAGGTCAGTAACTAAAATAGCAAGTAATGAATTATGTCATCCAACCACCAGCACACACGATTAGATACCTTTAGGACATTGCCCGTCCCAGCATAAGCACAGGAAAGAAGTGTCATATCGCAGTACTTTCTAATCTTTTCATTGAATGTCTTTGAAACTTCAGCTGTAGCCTCCACACTTTCCTGGTAGATATTGGAACAGGTTGATGTTGTCAACGAAATGCAAATAACCATTTACGTACAAAGAGTTGAGACAAAGTACAACACATTGCCAACCTGTTTGCCCAGGTATAGAAGTCCAAGACCAAGGGGCAAGAAACGCGTGAGGGCATCCCCAAGTTCTGCCTCACTTCGATCCATCAAAGCAAATATAATAGACTGTGCTACTTCTTCATTGCAGGAACCAACATAGATCATCCCCAAAGAAAGTGAAGCAAATGCAATCACATCTAGAGGCGCTTTCGCATCATTCAGTATCGGCGACAACTTGCTTCTTATCTGTAGGAACAATGAGCATGTTAATGTTTCGTGAACACGCAAAACATTCAACTAGTAATATAAGAAAGAGAAGAAAATGTCAGTGACCTGGTCATTTTGGGAACCTGCGTATGCAATTCCAAGACCTATGATAGCACCAATTCTGACAGACGAATCCTCTTTGTCTACATAGTCTCCAAGAAGTGCCAATGCCTGAGAAATAAAGCTGAGTTAGATGAAAGAATGGCTGGGAATATTAGCACTAGTGATTTCCGTAAAATCAAACAGGAGATCAACTCACTGGATCACAATCGCTTTTAATGCCACAGTTTACAATCCCAACTCCCAACAGTGCTCCAGAGAGGATAGGATTATCATTACTATGGAAATATTTGTCAAGTTGGGCAAGTCCCGCTTCCACATCCCACAGTTGAATCATACCCTATGACAGAGAAACAACAAGATCAGGTTACAGTTTCTACTTTTATGATCTGAACAGAGTAAAGAAATTCAACAAGTAAGAGAAGGTATACCAGGCTAGCAGCTGCGCTAATCTTGCCATGTTCTTTATTTTTGAAAAGCCAATTTCCAGAAGATCCGGTTGTTGAGTCTGAAGGCACTGTCATTAGTTTGTCCTGTGATAAGAAAATATATTAAGAGGATGCGCCTGCTACTAGCTCTACTATATTACAATCTGCAACCATACCTGCCCAAAACCAGCATTTACAAATGCATTGACAAAGGTGGCAGCTAAGTTCTGTCTAGCTGAATCCACGCTTGCACCAGAGCTGGCCCTGCCGTCAAGCAAGTGAGCCTACAGAATTCAAAAAGCCAGGTCAAAAACTGAGGAAGACATAATTTGCAACTAAAAAAACGAGTAGCAAGCTTAACATCCATTAAAACTGATTTACCTTGTAGATGTCTTCAGGCGTTTTGGCCTCCATAACCTCAATATCTCTTGCAAGAGTCAGATATCCTTCACTTAACCTAGTGTTGTTAACAATATCCTGTAGGGCTTCTCGGTCATCTTCATCTGCAACCATCTCATCATCAAGTTCAAAGGTTATTCCCTGCAAGGAGGCATACCAAGAGAAAAGAAGTATAAGAAAGTTTGTCATTGGGCATCGTACTCTATATAGATGGAAATTTTAAGCAGTGATGCAGCATTTCATTGGTATCTGTCTTAAGAAGAGAATAGGAAATCATGTGGCTAAAGAATGAGATCTTCACAGGTAAACAATACCAAGTAGTTCTAAAACAAACGAGAGAAGACACTACTCACATGCCCAACGTCCTTGGGCAATAAAAAATAACATATTCAAACTCCCTCTAGATAATACTCGATAACAACTTCAAGCACTGTTCTCATTTTTTTTACTAGAGTACTGTAACAGCTGGAATATATATATTATCGAATATACACACAGCCAACTCTTAAAGCATATACGAGAACATATCCAAAATCAAAACATACTTACAACAGAGGAGTGAGATGGAAATGTTAAATGTAGTAAAATAGAGATAGTTAAGGACTTGCATGTCGAGCAATCATGTAGCAGAACTGCTTCTTCCTCAGTAGATCCGCACATGAGGTAAATACTTGTTTAACATACTGCAATACAAAAAGAAATTTATCAAAGAGAACTTTTACATTAAAAAATTCGACACATATACTTGGAAGGTCAACAGGACGATTAGAATCCCACCTGCGTGTTATCAAGAAATAATGCAATCTGCAGAGCGTTGGGGTATTCTTCAAACTTCATGTAAATCATGTAGGAAATATCTAGAACCAACATGTCATCTGGTCCAGGTAGGTACCTGAAAACTCAAATATATAAGACGTTAAAGAGACTTTTCTGAATAATATAGTTAAGAAAAGGTCACCACTTGTTACTACATGACTGACCTAAATCAAGATCAGTAAAATGAAAATATGACTGGTTTTAACCACAAATAAGAGTGGAGAAAAATAAAACTAAAAGGATTGACTATGTTGAAAGTACTTTGCTGCGCTTGTGAGATAGTTGCATGTCCTCTTGAAATTTGTTTTGTCTACATGCTCGAGTAAGAGATCCAGATCCTCAACATCCATTAGAAGGTCAACAGCTTCAGTTTCTGCATTATGCTGCAAGGAATAAAATGAAATTTATTAAGACAGAAGAAAAGAACCCAAAAGTAAAGCCTCAAGAATAGAAATTACAAATTTCCTTCCTACATATGCGAGGCAAGGGCAAAAGACACGAAAAAAAAAAAACAGGGTAAGGAATTCACCTTCATGTGAAAAGCAACAATCTGCTGCACAAGCTCCATTAAATCATCAATAGGGGCCTCCTCACTCTGAGATAATTAAACAAACAGGTCGATAATCATATATATTTATATATATATAAGCAAGCTTTCTCATTGGATAAGAAAAATTATAGTCACTACTAAAACACCAACAATCAGAAGGATAAACCCAAACACAAGTTCCGATAACCTTAGATTCCAAACACATCTTCCAATAGTCATAGGAGGAGAAAGTGAAGTGCCAAAGACAAAAGGGAAGATTGGTTTCTGACCTGACGCTTTGTATACTCTTGCGCAATCTCTCCAGCTAAATTCCTCACATATTCGTGACCCCATGATCCAATGTCACCCTCTGTTCCAATCAGCCTATAACTTAAGCTCTCCTGGAAAATATTGTAAAACAAAATGATGAGTATATGCATCAAAAATATAAAAAAAAAGGAACCCCGAGGCATATAAAGATGGAACAATTAGGGTAGGAAAACATGTTTTAGTGAGCCTATTCAATAGGTAGAGGCATACCCTTTCACCCTCCGCAGACATGGTAAGGGCCAAGACAGAGAGAATATCGGACAAGTATTTCTGAAACACACAGAAAGAAAAAAAAAGTGATCTTCAAGCCATACCAAGAAAGAAGGTGAAATGAAGATGACATACCTTGAGATCAGAATCAGGCATAGTTTGATGAAAGGCTTTAAGAGTTCCATAATGGGGACGGAGAAACTTTAGTGGTTTGGGAACTGAAGTCATAGAGCTTGTTGAAGCTCGTATTTCCTGCCTATGGGACCAAACAAAAAAAAAAGAGTTGGGGTAATTAAGAACACAAACACGAGGAAAAAAAAAAAGAAAAGACAATGAAAAACTATAACCTCATGCTTTCAAGAGCAGCCCTTTGCAAGTTGGGATTGGGATCCTGAACCCTCTCGACATAGAGCTCAAGGTTTTGCTTTAATTCCAAGTCCTCTTCCGACTACAATGTAAAGTCGATTCATTAAATACCTTTAGCTACACAAACCAAAATGAAACAAAAAAAAAAAGGATTCTACAATTTTCTAATCCCGCTAGTCGAGAGTGACTTTGCTGAAAGCTTCCACACAAAAACCTAATTCTACAACATCCTAATTCAATTAGACCGATTTAAAAACTAATAAGTGACAGCAGCAGCACATTTGAAAAGTAAATCCATTTGGTGATGTACCCAGGCAGATACCAAACAGTCGAAAGAACTAACCAGGTCGTCTTCCTTTTTGTCGTCCTTCTTCTTAGGATCCTTGGACGGGACCTTCACGGTGGCTTCATCCTTCGTAGGAGTAGGAGTAGGAGCCATCTCTCAGTTGCAAACTAGCAGCAAGCAGATCAATCTGAATCGGAATCGAGTATACTTGAGCTATCCAAAACTCTTTAATTGCAAACACACAAAACTCTGCAGAGCAAAATTGTGCTAAGGCAGGGAGGGGGAGATAACCCCTCCATCAAGATTTCTTTGATGGGTCGGTTCAGCCCATTCCTACCGTTTTTCCTTTCTTTCTCATTTTCAGCCCATAAAACTAACTTATTGTGCTCATTTTAATTCCAATTATTTCATTTATTTATGATGTTTTCATATTTATCTATACTACTATGTGGTATTATTTTGATTGTTAGATTAATGTTATGATTATTTTATTGTTAGATTAATGTTTATATTTATATGATTTTCATGAAAATTTGTTCTATTATTCTATATTATGTGTTTTATAAATCTCGTATAGCATCAATTATATCTATAGAATATATAATATCATATATTTCTCGTATGGCATCAATTATATCCGTAGAATATAATATCATATATTTATGATGAATCATATCATGTTTATATCATATCATGCATTTATATGAGTTAAAGTTAATTAATCTGATATGTCAAACTTCGAATGATTTAATTCGTTAACTAGAGCTTGATCCACATTTATATTATTTTTTAAATATCTAAATTTAATATTTGGGTTATTTTATTCAATTAATTGTATCAAAATCACGTGCATTTGTTGCTTCTTATTATATACTAGATATGGACCCGTGCGTTGCACGGATTTTATTTGATGTTTTAATTTCACAAATACAAAAAGAATAAAAATCTTTTTCACATTAGTTCTTGGATTTTTCATTATATTTTGTTAGCTTATTTTAATAATAATAATCTTTTTTCTTCCATAAATTTTTATTAGTATTTTTTTCAATAATCACAGTGTTTTAAAAAATATATTAGTTTTTTCTTTTTAACAAATACTTCAATTTTAATTATTTTCAAAATAATATTAATTGTAATTAATTAAAAATATATAACTGTGAACTTTCTATATTGTTTATTGTTTATTACAAATTAAAAATATCACAATCCATTATATTAATGTTACACAACACCAATCAATATATATAATTGATAGTCAACTAAATATCAAATATATTACTGGATAAATATATTTAATTACTTTCGCATCCATAGTTTGATTTTAACCTATTTTATATATATCATATATTAATAAAAACTTCGTGATATATAATACTTTGTAGAAAACCATTGTCGTTATGTTTTAAAAATCTAAAACTCTGTAGTTATAGTGATTTTTGATAGTGCGGTGTAATTGTAAAACTGGACTTGGCAAATATAGACAAACTTTTTTGAGTTTTAACCTAATTCTTGTTGACAATCATTAGATAGCAAACTCATAAAGGGAATTGATCTTTTCAGTTTGAAATGCCATCTTGCATATGTTGGTCTTGGAATAAATATTCATTTTCCATGTAACTTTCGATTATGATTTCTGCTTCAATAATCATGTTGCCTAGGTTTTTTATTTGATTTAAATTATTTAGTCCTTTAGTAGCATGACCTAGAATAGCATAAACAATTTTCTTAGTAGCATGGAGATGTCCATTTTCCACGTGACTTTTGGTTAGGATTTCTATTTCAATAATTAGTAATCTTGATTTTTTTATTACCTTCATTTTCTACAATAGCATAACCTTAATTTTTTTATTAGGATTTGAAGAAAAGAAAACTACTATTAAACACTCTTAAACCATTTTCTTCTGTTCAAGATTATAGAGAAGGACAATTACTATCAAATATTTTTTACAATTATATTTTCTTTAGAAATTACGAAAAAGGAAATCAGTATTAAATAAATTATTTGAATTTTTTTGTTTATTTGGGAAAATACTATTAAATAATTTTAAAATCACTTTAAAAAATTCCTCTCTTATCAAATACAATTTTTCCTTATTAAAATTATATAGTAATTTTCCTTTTTAAATTAATCTGCTGATAAACATGATATTATAAATTATTTAATTAACAAATACGTATTTTTCCTTATTTTCAGCTATTTTCCTTATTTATTTTTTTGTTGATGATGAACATGATACAGTATTATAACTTATTTAATTAAAAAGGTGTCAATATAAATAATATTAACAAAATTGTTTTTAATAATTATATAAAATAAATGATTCCATAGTACTTTCTTTTTATAATATAACCAAAACATATTTTAAAAAAATTAAAATAAATGATTCCGTAGTAATTTTCCTTTTATATTATAACCAAAATAATTATATAAAAAAGTATATGGTAATTTTTGCTTTTAGAATTTCATTTTTATTATCTAAGTATATATATTTTTAATCATTATATATTTAAACACATGTAAATTTATTTGAAGAAAAATTACTATCAAATACTCTTTTGTTTAGGATTTTAAAAATGGAAAAATTACTATTAATAATATTTATAGTTACTTTTCATTAAAACTCGTTTTTGTCATTATATTAATATATATGTTTTTAATTATGAGATAGATTAACAAATGTCATAATCTTAGATATATAATTGACATGTGTCATAATCATGTTAATGAGTAACTTTGAAAAACCAAACTTTATATAATAAAATTTAATTAACAAATATGTAGTTTTCCTTATTTTTCATCTATTTTCCTTTTTTTTTTATAATGAACATGATATTATAAATTATTTAATTAAAAATGTGTCAATATAAATAATTTGAACAAAAAAAATTATTATAATTATATAAAATAAATGATTCCATAGTACTTTTATTTTTATAATATATCCAAAACATATTTTAAAAATTAAAATAAATGATTCCATAGTAATTTTCCTTTTATATTATAACCAAAATAATTATATAAAAAAGTATATGGTAATTTTCGTTTTTAAGAATTCATTTTTATTATCTAAGTATATATATTTTTAATCATTATATATTTAAACACATGTAAATTTATTTGAAGAAAATTACTATCAAATAATCTTTTGTTTAGGATTTTAAAAATGGAAAAATTACTATTAATAAAATTTATAGTTACTTTTATTAAAATTCGTTTTTGTCATTATCTTAATATATATGTTTTTAATTATGAGATAGATTAACACATGTCATAATCTTAGATATATAATTGACATGTGTCACAATCATGTTAATTAGTAACTTTGAAAAACCAAGCTTTATATAATAAGATATGTTTTGTTGGATTTTTTTAATCTTTAAATATTTAATATTAGATATTTATAAAAATTATAAAATAAAGGAATGAATATTAAATAAAAATATTTTTGTTTTTAATATGTAGATACGAAAGTATATTATTAGAACATAAGTTTTTATGTAGTGTAATTCAAACGCATATAAATTTTAAATGAGATTTACTTAATATATAAATCTTCTTATCTATTAAAACAATATATCATTTATAAATGGGTCGATATAGTATGTCAATATCAAATGGATGATTACTAATCAGTAATTCAATTTTGTTATTCTCAAAAGTCAAAAGTATAGGAACTGTTTTTTGGGAAAAAACATATGTACGTTTCTAAATCTGAAAGTACCTAATATTTTTGGTTGGGTTTCTTATAAAACTTAAAACCCGCAAATAATTACATACACATATATAACATATACATACATACATATTGGTTTTTTATAATCTAAGAGGAAATACCTCTCAATGAAAGTGTTCTAAGGCAACCACCTATTTTAAATGCTTTAAGGTTGCTCTAAAACTTAAAACCCCGTAATTACATACATATATAACATATATATATACATATACACATATGTGTTTAGAACCAAGAGCAAGAACTCCCCCCCCCCCACCCATTGGGGTGGCTCTTAAAAGCCAAAATTACATAGCTTTTTTAAATATAGTTTAGTTGTTAGAGACTTATAGCAATTTTATTGGTTATAAACTCCCAAAATATCTATAAAAAAATTAATAAATTTTTTTTAGATATTAATTAATAAAAAATAATTATGAGATAGATTAACACATGTCATAATCTTAGATATATAATTGACATGTGTCATAATCATGTTAATGAGTAACTTTGAAGAACCAAACTTTATATAATAAAATTTAATTAACAAATATGTAGTTTTCCTTATTTTTTCAGCTATTTTCCTTCTTTTTTTTTATAATGAACATGATATTATAAATTATTTAATTAAAAATGTGTCAATATAAATAATTTAACAAAAAAAGTTATTATAATTATATAAAATAAATGATTCCATAGTACTTTTATTTTATAATATATCCAAAACATATTTTAAAAATTAAAATAAATGATTCCATAGTAATTTTCCTTTTATATTATAACCAAAATAATTATATAAAAAAGTATATGGTAATTTTCGTTTTTATTTCATTTTTATTATCTAAGTATATATATTTTTAATCATTATAGATTTAAACACATGTAAATTTATTTGAAGAAAATTACTATTAAATAATCTTTTGTTTAGGATTTTAAAAATGGAAAAATTACTATTAATAAAATTTATAGTTACTTTTATTAAAATTCGTTTTTGTCATTATCTTAATATATATGTTTTTAATTATGAGATAGATTAACACATGTCATAATCTTAGATATATAATTGACATGTGTCACAATCATGTTAATTAGTAACTTTGAAAAACCAAGCTTTATATAAAAAGATATGTTTTGTTGAATTTTTTTAATCTTTAAATATTTAATATTAGATATTTATAAAAATTATAAAATAAAGGAATGAATATTAAATAAAAATATTTTTGTTTTTAATATGTAGATACGAAAGTATATTATTAGAACATAAGTTTTTATGTAGTGTAATTCAAACGCATATAAATTTTAAATGAGATTTACTTAATATATAAATCTTCTTATCTATTAAAACAATATATCATTTATAAATGGGTCGATATAGTATGTCAATATCAAATGGATGATTACTAATCAGTAATTCAATTTTGTTATTCTCAAAAGTCAAAAGTATAGGAACTGTTTTTTGGGAAAAAAACATATGTACGTTTCTAAATCTGAAAGTACCTAATATTTTTGGTTGGATTTCTTATAAAACTTAAAACCCGCAAACAATTACATACACATATATAACATATACATACATACATATTGGTTTTTTATAATCTAAGAGGAAATACCTCTCAATGAAAGTGTTCTAAGGCAACCACCTATTTTAAATGCTTTAAGGTTGCTCTAAAACTTAAAACCCCGTAATTACATACATATATAACATATATATATACATATACACATATGTGTTTAGAACCAAGAGCAAGAACTCCCCCCCCACCCATTGGGGTGGCTCTTCAAAGCCAAAATTACATAGCTTTTTTAAATATAGTTTAGTTGTTAGAGACTTAGAGCAATTTTATTGGTTACAAACTCCCAAAATATCTATAAAAAAAAATTAGTTAATTTTTTTTTTAGATATTAATTAATAAAAAAATTAATTATGAGATAGATTAACACATGTCATAATCTTAGATATATAATTGACATGTGTCATAGTCATGTTAATGAGTAACTTTGAAGAACCAAACTTTATATAATAAAATTTAATTAACAAATATGTAGTTTTCCTTATTTTTTCAGCTATTTTCCTTCTTTTTTTTTATAATGAACATGATATTATAAATTATTTAATTAAAAATGTGTCAATATAAATAATTTTAACAAAAAAAGTTATTATAATTATATAAAATAAATGATTCCATAGTACTTTTATTTTTATAATATATCCAAAACATATTTTAAAAATTAAAATAAATGATTCCATAGTAATTTTCCTTTTATATTATAACCAAAATAATTATATAAAAAAGTATATGGTAATTTTCGTTTTTATTTCATTTTTATTATCTAAGTATATATATTTTTAATCATTATAGATTTAAACACATGTAAATTTATTTGAAGAAAATTACTATTAAATAATCTTTTGTTTAGGATTTTAAAAATGGAAAAATTACTATTAATAAAATTTATAGTTACTTTTATTAAAATTCGTTTTTGTCATTATCTTAATATATATGTTTTTAATTATGAGATAGATTAACACATGTCATAATCTTAGATATATAATTGACATGTGTCACAATCATGTTAATTAGTAACTTTGAAAAACCAAGCTTTATATAAAAAGATATGTTTTGTTGAATTTTTTTAATCTTTAAATATTTAATATTAGATATTTATAAAAAATATAAAATAAAGGAATGAATATTAAATAAAAATATTTTTGTTTTTAATATGTAGATACGAAAGTATATTATTAGAACATAAGTTTTTATGTAGTGTAATTCAAACGCATATAAATTTTAAATGAGATTTACTTAATATATAAATCTTCTTATCTATTAAAACAATATATCATTTATAAATGGGTCGATATAGT
The DNA here is from genome assembly GCF_000801105.2 of Raphanus sativus. Taxonomy (NCBI): domain Eukaryota; kingdom Viridiplantae; phylum Streptophyta; class Magnoliopsida; order Brassicales; family Brassicaceae; genus Raphanus; species Raphanus sativus. The sequence continues at coordinate 22,978,564 of NC_079516.1, forward strand.
ATGTCAATATCAAATGGATGATTACTAATCAGTAATTCAATTTTGTTATTCTCAAAAGTCAAAAGTATAGGAACTGTTTTTTGGGAAAAAAACATATGTACGTTTCTAAATCTGAAAGTACCTAATATTTTTGGTTGGATTTCTTATAAAACTTAAAACCCGCAAACAATTACATACACATATATAACATATACATACATACATATTGGTTTTTTATAATCTAAGAGGAAATACCTCTCAATGAAAGTGTTCTAAGGCAACCACCTATTTTAAATGCTTTAAGGTTGCTCTAAAACTTAAAACCCCGTAATTACATACATATATAACATATATATATACATATACACATATGTGTTTAGAACCAAGAGCAAGAACTCCCCCCCCCACCCATTGGGGTGGCTCTTAAAAGCCAAAATTACATAGCTTTTTTAAATATAGTTTAGTTGTTAGAGACTTAGAGCAATTTTATTGGTTACAAACTCCCAAAATATCTATAAAAAAAAATTAATAAAATTTTTATATTTTAATTTTCTTTAGAAGTTAACACCAACAAAACATTGACAGCTATTAGAGCACTTCCATTGATTTAGATCCATATATAGATATCTAAACTAGAAATTATTAGTATTTCAATAAAGTATAATTATTCAATTAAAATTTAATTTGTTAAAAACACCAGAACCAGTTACAAATCAACACATGTAGATATATGTATTTCAAAGTATGAGTGCATAAATATTATCTACTTTTTCTCACCTATTTTCTAATTTTCTTCTTTTCCTAAATTGTTGAGATACTCTAGCACAACTCTTTAATTGAACTGCTGTTAGATTCAGTATCTGAACAATGAACTTGCTCTTAGCTCTAAACAAATAGGAGAGATTAAGAGAGTTTGGTTTAACTTTTGATACAAACTCTGTATGTAAACATTATTTTATATGATTAATAAATTTTATATTTCATAAACGTATTACATATTGTATTTTTTTGTTTTATTCGACCAAAGTCTTTGTACTATATATATATATACTAGGTGTTTTGCCCGCACAAGCGGGCCTAAATATTTTATAAGTATTTATTAATATATGTATTACTAATTAAAAAAATATAGTGATACATTTTTATTTTTTATTTTCATTTGAAAATTATTACATATTAGTCATAATTTGTTAAAAACAAATATTTGTACACTATATTCATTATAGATAAGTAAATTTTAAAATTCACTCTATATTCTCTTTTCAGTTATATAAAATAAGAATTTTACTTGATTAATATTTAGTTATATATTTTATGTTTTATTAACTTTTTATTAAAAGATTTTTTCAGATAACAACATAATATATATAGAAATTATCTTTATAAAATGTATTTTTAGATTTTGGATGACTTTTACTATTATTAATTATAATCAATTATCTAGTCAAATAAAATAAATTTCTTTTTTTTAATTATTATTATATTTAGTTTAGATATTATGATTATAATTTTTACACTATTAGTTAGGTGTTTCGTCCGTGGAAGCGGACCTAAATATTTTATAATTAATTATTAATATATGTATTACTAACTAAAAGATTATAATGATAAAAAAATTCATTTGAAAATTCTTACATATTAGTTATAATTTGTTAAAAATTTCTTTGTACAATATATTCATTATATAGAAATAAATTATAAAATTCACTTAATATTCTCTTTTCAATTATATAGAACTAAGAATTTTACTTGATTAATATTAGTTATATATTCTATGTTTTTTAAATTCTTATTAAAGAATTTTTTTCTGATAACAACAAAATATATAGTAATTATCTTTTTATTTTAAAATGTATTTTTAGATTTTAGATAATTCTTAATATTATTAATTTTAATTAATTATCTAATCAGATCAATTAAATTTTATTTTTATTTTTAGCTTATTTATATATTTTATTCGTGAAATGTATAAACGATATTAACCGCACTAACTTTTAACTTGGGAGCTCCGTTGCGAAAAATCACTTTGCAAATAATAGTTTTCGTTTGAAAATTCTTACATATTAGTTATAATTTGTTAAACATTTCTTTGTTTCATTTGAAAATTCTTACATATTAGTTATAATTTGTTAAATATTTCTTTATACACTATATTCATTATATAAAAATAAATTTTAAAATTCACTCATTATTCTCTTTTCAATTATATAAAACTAAGAATTTTACTTGATTAATATTTCTTTATATATTCTATGTTTCTTAACTTTTGTTATAATATTTTTTCAGATAACAAAATAATATATATAGAAATTATCTTTTTATTTTAAAATATATTTTTAGCTTTTGGATAACTCTTACTGTTGTTAATTTTAATTAATTATCTAATCAAATAAATTGAATTTCGTTTTTTATTATGGAGCTAATTTATATATTGTATTCATTAAGGGTAGTATCGATATTAACCGCTCTAACTTTTAACGTGAGAGCTCCGTTGCGAAAAATCACTTCGCAAATAATAGTATAGATATATACTAGATGATAATCTACGCCTTGCGTGGACTGGATTTTTTTAACTATGATTTATTTAAATAATATAAACAATACTCATTTTGTTATTAATAATTTTTTTTACATTTAATTAAAGATAGATATTCAATTATCATTTGGTTTCGTTTGGTTATTTCCAGTTCGGATCTTTGTGGATTCAGTTTGGTTCAGATATTTGCGGGTTCGGCTTGGGTTTTGATAACTCTTTTAATTTTTTTAAAAAATTAAAGTTCATATATATTTTAAATTTCTAAAATCTAAAAATATAATATAATATATAACATAAATTTTTTAATAGTGCATGTCAAAATACTTAAACATAACATAAAAATTGGTTTATCTTAAATATTTGGATAGAAAACCAATATAAATTTTAAGTCTTTTTGGTATTTTGAGTATCGTTTAGCTATTAAAACATGTACTTTATTTGTATATGTTTCCAAATTTTTTTGGACAACCTAAAACATCTTATACTTTTTGTATATTCTTTTAGATATTAAATTTAAAAATAATTAATATATTTAAGTATACAAATCTGGTTCAAATATATTTGGACACCCGAAATATTTTGGTTCGAATCGGATTCGGTACTGTTCTCTAAATACCAAAATTTTTAGCCCGTTCGGATATCTAACCAATTTTGGTTAAAGATCAGTACTACTTTTCAGATTAGATTTGGTTCGGTTTTTTGGATTCAGATTTTTCTCAACCTTATATTTTTTATTGTAACAAAATTTTAAATGAAAGTGATGATAGTTCATATTTATTTTTGGATATGCAAAAAGTTTTAAACCAAAACCACATTTTATTATGTATGTGATCTGTTTAGTTAATCATTAAAAATATTTGAGGCTCATTTAAGGAAACCGATGAACTGGACTAAAAAAGGTTATTATTTCAGATTGTCAAATTCCAAATTATTGTTTTTCAGCGTTGTGACGAAAAGAAGAGAAGTTAGGGTTAGGAAGGAAAATTTATTGTGCAATTCATATTCTTGTTAGATGATTTCAATAGTTTTTAAATAAATCTTTGATGTATTGATTTCTTGTAAGATTTTTGAAAAACATTAATTAATAAGATCTTACACTTGCTAAAGTAATCAACTGTTTCTTAATTAATATATATGGGATTAGAATAATCAAAAAAATCAAAAAATACCTCTTGTTTATTTACAATATTTTATGGTAAATAAATGAAAATAATTATTTTATTTATTTTATATGGTATATAATTAAATTTTAATGATATTGAGATAGATATATAATATATTACAATATAAATATTTATTATCATATAGTTTTAAAATTTTTTATATTTTCTCTAACAAAAAAAAGTTAAACCATTAAATCCAAAATTACTTGGTGTGATACTTTTTCAATGCAAATTTAAAAATTAACATATTTATGTATTTTTATATTGTACACATTTTAATTTAAATGATATTAATATATGAATATATATTAAATGAGAATTCATATTCATACGATTTTATAATCATTTGTATCTTTTCAAAACAAAAAAAATCATTCATTGATCACAAAATTTTCAGAGTGGGATTTTTAATATTTTAGTAATTTATAGTCATTTTAAAAATTCAAAATATAAAATATAAGAAAAAATATAAATTTCTTTTTGTTATATAGTTCATGTGATTGTTTAAATAATATAAAATTAAACAAAAATGAGAGAGGATATAAAAATTGTTATCAATTCTTTATTATTCATAATCATTAATTTTCATATATATGTTAAACATATTAGGTAATTCCGTAGGTTTTACTTTAAAAAAGAAATGAGAATATTCTTTTATACACTAATAATCAATTTAATAGTTAGTTTAACAAAAAGTATAATATATATTAGGATGAACCAGCCTAATTTTCTAAGGATTCTCAGTATCATCTTGGTGATGACACGTGACTACAAAAAAATGTTCAAATGCTCTAGGATTAATATACCCTAGATTTTGATCCGTCCTTAAAAAGGGCGGGTATATTTTTGTTGGAAAATTATTTTACGTAATAAAAATTTATGATTTTGATCAATTATATATTTTAAATTTTTATGAAATTTATCTTAAATTTACTTAGATGACTTATTTTTGTTATTTTCAATATGACTAAATTTTAGGAGACTCTAAATAATTCTAACCCGTAATATGATTTTTTTAATTTAAACCGAAGTTAAACTTATTTTACACTGATTTTTTAATTTTAATAGAATATTTTATATCTTCAACACTCTTGTATTGAAAAAATTATTTGTGCGTTTCTAAATCTTTTCTATAATTTTATTAAATTTAGTTTATGTGATTTAGTTTTTATTTTAAATGAAACTATTTTTTAAGGAGTTGAGATGATTTTGTTGTTTAATCATTTGTTATTTCAACTTGATTTTATTTTGAGGTTTCATTTAATAAATGCTTTCAAATAATTAATAATGTGAAAGATTTTTTGGAAAGATATGGTGCAAACATTTAGGAAACAAAATTTTCAAAAAGGTTAAGAACTGAATTATATTAAATACTCTTTAATGTAATTGCAAAATAATGACTTTTGATTTGGTTGCAAATAATACTAGAAAAAAAGGTATAGACAATTTTTGTAATTATTAAAAATTTCAGGGGCAGATTCATAAACAGTCATCTGCTTTAATAGTGTAAACTAGATTTTGATCCGCGCTTTCAAAACGCGGATTTATTTTCTTTTATTTTTAAATTGACAAATATTTAGTAAATGTCATATTTCATATATTTGTTTTTTTATAAAATACTTAAACTTTTTATCTTTCTTTATCTTGTTTCATTTTAAATGAGTATAGGCCTGAGCACAATATCCGGACCCGAAGAACCAACCTGAAACCGACCCAAAAATCAGGGTCCTGAACCGAACAGACCCGGGGTAAATATCCGAATGAGTTCTAAATTGCTATATCCAAAGAACCGGTCCCGAATCCGACCCGAACCGAGAACTGAATGAGTACCCGAAGATTTCTAAAATGTGAATATATATCTAAAAATATATGTTATAATTATATTTATAATTATTTTAATATTTTAAATTAATATTATAATTTAACTATAGTAGTTATTTTCGGTACTTTTGAGTATTTTTGGATAAAATATGATAGCTTGGATAAAAGTTTACCCAAAAAAACTGTATAAAATGGATATTTTTGGTTACTTTTGGTTACTTTTAAGTAATTTGGATACAAAATTTTGAACCGAATCAGATACTTTGGTTACTTTGAGTGCAAATAACCGAATCCGTTTTAGATACTTTGGTTATTTGGTTATTTTTCAGGTTCTTATGCATGAGAACCGAATCCACCCGGACCCGGAAAGATCCGACTCGAACCCGACCCGAAATTTTATAAGACCCAAATGGGGTTTAATTTCAAAACCCGAAAAACCCGATACCCTAAAGAACCGATCCGTACCCGAATGAGTACCCGAACGTCCAGGTCTAATGAATATTTATGTTTAGAAAATTAGACTTTATTTTTAATGAATTAAGTTGGTATAACTCTGATAAGTTAATTTTATTATGTGGTTAATTTTTTAAATAAAAATTTTCAATGAAAAAGTTCAAACTTTTTTATAAATGCTTAAATTATATTAAAAAGGAAAAAACATAATAATTAAGTGATTAATTTTTGTTCACTACACAAAATATTAAGAGTTGTTGAAAATAAATTATTTGAATTTGGAGAAAAATATAAGAATTAGATCTGATTTTTTAATCAGCCCAAATGGCCCAAGAAAGATTTGATGTGGGCAGTGGGCTGGATCAAAAAAATAACTCAATATAAATGTGTTATTAATATTACTTGATTGCCCTTAATAAAATATGCAATGTTAGTATATTAAAAAGTATATTTAGTAAAAAAGTCAATATGCTTTTGTTTTAATAGTATAGATGGGATGTATATATATATATTTGAACCAGCGGGCTTGGGCTAGGGATAACCCTAATACGGCGAACCCGCAGTTCGCTCCCCGCTGGCCACCCGGGCTGCTTTAAATGGTAAGAATTTGTGGCTACTGCGTACCTCGTAGGATTAGTCAGTTGACTTCAGTCGCTGGATCCCCATGGTTATCAATATATATATATTTGAATTTGAACAGAGTATTCCATTTTTTGTCTTGGAGGGTTTGAAGATGATGTTGAGATCATCTTTATATTAATACTTTGATTTTTTTATAAGACTATATATGCAGTATTATGTAAACATAGAAATATATGTTTGTTGGCAAAAAGGAAAGTACAGATATATATGTTTTTACATGTTTGAGTATAAAATGAGATGCTAGTAATAGTATCCGCATGTATGTGACGAAGAGAGAGAGACTGACTATTCAAATTTTGAAGGAGACGAAAGAGAAAGATATGGTCACAATTGGAGAAAGAAAAGGTCGTTACGTTGGATTTTACGTTGCCTCCATGCACTCCCCTTCTCCTCTCTTATCTTGTGGTCCTCTCCCTCATTATTATTTTGTCATTGATCTAACATAGGTTAATGTTTTTATGGTCAATCGCAAACATGAATTAATGTTATATATAGTCAGATTATTCCCTTTATAATTGTCGAGCAGGCCAGGACATGAAGTTTCTTGTTTTCTTATGAGTTCCGTCATTACGTATCATTTGGATAACAAATTGTTCTATTTCAAAATTATTTAAAAACACACCTGGTTCTAAACCACCAGGCTGCTGACAGTCATACCTCTCTTTAGGAGGTCCATCATGGCTTCAAGATCTTATACGGCGTGAAGCAATTTTGAGCACCTAGTTACGTTTTCGGTTTTAAGTTTTCTTTTCTTATAGGAACAACTTTCATATTTATGGAATTCCAGACCAAAAAAAAAAAACCACTAGACGGCTTTTTTTTGTAACACCTAACTAGACGGCTAGAGAGGACATATATCAATATATGTCATTTATTTGCGTTATAGAGAGTAGAGTGTACATAGCACCCGATAATGTCAAAAGATCTCCTTATTAGTTACATGGGAGGATCAAGAAAGACACCGAAGTTCTCAACACTCAACAAGGGCTATAACAAAAACAACCCTTGGAAAAAAAAAGATAAAATCATCGAAAGACATGTCGTCGAATTTTTTTGGTTCGGCTTTCCTCTGGCGGTGCTTGTCTGGTTCAAGCACAGGACGCGGCTGGAGGAACCTTGGAGACACCGTGACGGTGAAGCTCCGTTATAACGCCTTCAACAGCTGGTGGATTCAATCCTAACGGAAGTGGCAGCCATGGCCTCGTCAGTACATCTCCTATGGCTGCATCTACGCTCTCGTTTGACTATATACACACAGAAACATGACTGCAAGATTAGCGAATACGAAAAGCCAATCTCGAGTACAATCAGTATCCATTATTATAAGAATCTTAATTACCGGATGTAAGTCTACCAGAGAACGAGAACCACCAAGGCCATGATCTGGTTTGTAGTTGTATACCATGTAATGAGGCGGCAGAGCCTGTGGGATTCCAGCAACAGGTGGTGTCCTAAACCTCTACATAATCAGCAAAAGAATAACGACTTAAAACATATATATATATATATATATATATATATATATATATATATATATATATATATATATATAGAGCAAAACGGCATATATAAGAAAACCTTAGATATGTTGGTTCATTACCGTAGCTACGGTCGGCAAATACTGAGTTGACGTCCCGTTATGAATCTACAACAAACAAACAAAAACTCGGTGTCAGTACTTAAGCAATTATTCGTAAATTTTTGGTAGGCTTGGAATAATAAATCGTGAGGTTTAAATTACGTTAATTCTGGCATAAACATAAATAGTCTATTTGAGTTTAAATAACAAAACATGTGATAACATTATAAGTTTTTATAGCATAAGTAACTTAAAAAGGGCAAACGAGAACACTCACTTTAGGCCAGTAGGGAGTTTTCGAGACCCAAAACGGTGGAGTAGCCATGGCAGTGGACGGTGGATGCAAGTGTTTGGGCCACACTTGGGGCATGACAGACTGGTCAGCCGTGGGATGTCCCCACACATGCAACGGTCTAAAATGATGGTGGTGGGCAGGTAGCGACGCCACAGCTGAGGGCGGAGGAGGCGGATACCCGATAGTGGGTGCCGGGGCGAGCCATCCGTTTTTATTCCGACCATTAGTATTAGCTGCGGTACTGTCTAAACCGTAGATATGGCGTTTGCGTGTCCAATTAGCCGCTTCGGCCTCACGAGCTAGCAAATGTTTCCGATGAGACCTATATTTCTGGTATACACATAATATACGAATAACACGTTAGTTAATTTTGGATGGTTATAAAATGAAATAATAGAAATGAAAGTGATAATACTTGGAGGTGGCTAGCGACGTTGTGACGAGTGAGGCAGTGGACACCCATAAGCTCCAGAATACGAGAAGGGACAGCTTTCTCCAGTCCCAACTGTTCCACTGCTTCCACAAATCTCCTGTGTAGCTCTGGTGTCCAGTCCACCTTCTTCACACACATCCCAACAATCAATATATATATATATAACCAAAAATTCTCGATTATTATAAATTCAAATAATACTTTTAAACTTAACATATATGATGATTATGATTGCTAAATGGTGTTATGAACATGATTATTTTGTTTTCAATATGATTCTTCCACTAGCTGGAAATAATATAAAGATTCACGTGACGTTCTAACATAGCTTTTAGAAACATGTCTGAAAATAATAAATAGCGTAAGATTTGGCATGATATCATAAAGCTGAATAAACAATCCATCTTTTTTTTTTAAAGTAAATCTTTTGGAGTGGTAGAATATATATATATATATATATGTATATATATATATTAGCTAGGGTTTATATAATAAGATCGTAAGTGATTAATAAAATGGTAATACCTTCACCTTTCGCTTCCCTTCGTTGTTACTGATTCCATTGTTCTTGGAAGAGCCAGATGAGATTGAGGAGTGTTTCCTTTTACGGCTACTATCACCGTCATAGTTTACCATTGTCTCCGCCACAGGAGTACTCTCGTTATGGTCTCTTTTGCTGACGACTTCTTCACCTTTTCCCGAAGTACCCATTTTGTTAGTCTTTCCTTGACTATCAGTCTTCTCGGACGACGAAGTCGTAGTAGTAATCGTCGACGAAGCGTTCATGTGATCGGATAATTCACCGGCTAAGATCTCAGGGTCCATCTCCAAGTCAGGAAGCGCATCTCCAGCGACGCTGAACAGATCATCGAAGTCGATGATGTCGAGAAGATCGCCGTGGACAGCGAACTCCGAGAAGTCCTCCTCGGGGTTGATGAATCCACACGACGTTGCAAGGAACTCTGACTCTCCATCATCTGTTGTGGAGTTCCTCGCCGGAGAGAGAGCTAACATCGATCAATCTTCACTTCTTTCAGATCCAACTTAAATGAAGCCGATAATTATAGTTTGAGAGAGAGAGAGAGAGAGAGAGAGAGAGAGAGAGAGAGAGAGAGAGAGAGAGAGAGAGAGAGAGAGAGAGAGAGAGAGAGAGAGAGAGAGAGAGAGAGAGAGAGAGAGAGAGAGAGAGAGAGAGAGAGATGTGTGTGTGTGGGTGTATGTATGCAGATGCTAGATTGTATTATAATAGAGAGGGAGACATGTTTGATAAGCTCTTTGCTCTCCCAATACTAAATATATGTTTGAGAATCAAACAATTGCAAAATAAAAAAAAGAGAAATTAAATATATATGCCCAATTTTGAATGATAAGCCAAGCATAGTATGCATATATACCATTTACTTAATAGAAAATATGCTTCTTAATAGAAAATCAAATAAAATTTTATGCATAGATACCATTTACTTAACAAAAAAAAATAGAGAAATTAAATGTATATGCCCAATTTTGAATGATAAGCCAAGCATAGTATGCATATATACCATTTACTTAACATAAAATATGTTTCTTAATAGAAAATCAAACAAAATTGTACATATATACTATTTAATAGAAAAAAAAATAGTATCTAAAAAAAAAAAAATAGCATTATAATTTTAGATTTTTGTTTTGATTTTTCTTTAATATGTGAAATGTTAGTTAAGTGACATGTGTTATTTAAGGTTGTTAAGGATATCTAAAATGTTGAGTTTTAAGAAATTTTCATCTTTCTCTTATTTTCTTTTAATTGTTTTGATTTATTTTTAATTGTAAGAACTCCATCAAAAACCTATTGTTGGAGTTGCTCTTATATATATTTGTATTTTTGTATGTATGCATATATATACAATTATTTAATAAGAAATAATTATGTTTCTATATATTTTTATTTTTGTATGTATAGATATATATACATAAACCACAAATATCAATTCTATTAAAACAAGAACATGGCCGATTGATATAGGTTTAGTCCAATTATTTTAATATAATTATTAAAATATATTACTAATCATTTAAGAAATATATTTTAGACAGATATGATTACAAAGAAAAACACAAATATGAACTCAAATACAAATATGAAAATTAAATTTCTAGAAAAATGTGAAACAGAAAATATACCTACCCTTTAAAAGACGGGTCACACACTTAAAATAATATATACATGAACGTGACAAAATGCATACAAAGCAATTTAACTTAGATATAAGAAAATGACAAATCTCTTAAAAGATCTAAAAGAAATTTCCGACAAAAATAACATCACAAAGAGAAAAATTACTAAGATAAGTTTCATTAAAGATCAAAAGACTAAAGTATATGTTACTGAATAGTATAGTTAATATAAATAAATAATTTTAAAAATTATTATTTCAAAATTTTTATGATATAGGTTTAGTCCAATTATTTTAATAAAATTATTAAAACATAGTACTAATCATTTAAGAAAAATATTTTACACAAATATGATTACAAATAAAAAACACAAATATGAACTCAAATACAAATATGAAAATTAAATTTATAAAAAAATGTGAAACAAAAACTATACCTACCCTTTAAAAGACGGGTCACACGCTTAAAATAATATATACATGAACATGACAAAAATGCATACAAAGCAATTTAACTTAGATATAATTAAATGAAAAATCTCTTAAAAGATCTAAAAGAAATTTCCGACAAAAATAACACACAAAGAGAAAAAATACTAAGATAAGTTTCATTAAAGATCAAAAGACTAAAGTATATGTTACTGAATAGTATATAGTTAATATAAATAAATATTTTAAAAATTATTATTTCAAAATTTATGATATAGGTTTAGTCCAATTATTTTAATAAAATTATTAAAACATATTACTAATCATTTAAGAAAACTATTTTACACAATATGATTACAAAGAAAAACACAAACATGAACTCAAATACAAATATGAAAATTAAATTTTTAAAATAAATGTGAAACAAAAAATATACCTACCCTTTAAAAGATGGGTCACACGCTTAAAATAATATATACATGAACGTTACAAAAAAACATACAAAGCAATTTAACTTAGATATAAGAAAATGTCAAATCTCTTAAAAGATCTAAAAGAAATTTTCGACAAAAATAACACACAAAGAGAAAAATTACTAAGATAAGTTTCATTAAAGATCAAAAGACTAAAGTATATGTTACTGAATAGTATAGTTAATATAAATAAAAATTTTGAAATAATAATTAAATTCTAAGTTCTAGACCTTAAATTCTAATCACTTAACTCATCCTCCTCCCCCCCCCCCCCCTCCAAAAAAAAACTAAAGTCTAATTCTAATGACAAAAAATTTAGATTAATTAATGTTATGTGTTTTTTTTGTTTTTAATAAAGTATATTTTTGTCACTGTTCTGAGATCTTTTTGAGATAAATACTTTAAGAAAAATTTTATGATATTTTTAAAATAAAATTACAAAGTGTTTTTCTACAGATATATTTTATAGGCTAGTATTATATTTTGTTATATTTTTTGTCAACAACAAATATGTTACGTTAATTTTCTGATTTAGAATTGTATCTAATATGGTGAAGAAAGGTGATTCTCTCTTCTTTGTTTTTTTCTTCCTTCTCTCTACAACGTCTCTTTCCTCGTGCAATGTTTCTCTCGGAGACCGTCGCATCTTTTTTGGCGGTTGCTGGAGCATTCTCCATATGTCATTCTCTTATTTCTCTGTTCCTCTTGTTATTTAAGTGCTCTTGTTCTTTCTATTTGCGGAAAGGGTTGAGCGCAGCGGAGATCTCCTCAGTTCAGATCTTGTTAATTTTCTTGCAGATTTAGCGTGTGTGGCGGGTCAGATGAGGCTTGTTCTTTTCTGTTGAGGGGTCTTCACTCGTATATGGTCATGTCTCTTCGAGATGTGGGGGCATGTGAATCGTTGAACAATCCTCATTGGTTGGTCTCTGGTGTAGTGTGGTGTGTGCCTATGCGGTGGGAGTTCTATGTGTGGGATTAGAGCTTGTGGTTTGCAGATCTCATGTCTCTCTTCTCTTCTTTGATCTTCCGGTGATCTTTGGAAAAAAAACGCGTGGAATGTCTCTCTGGGTAGATCGTCATCTCATTTAGAGTTTTTCTCCAGTGACGGCACAGAGTGGTACAGTCTCCTCCATTTACGTCAATTATGTTAGGCATGTGAAGTGTTTGGCTTATCCTCCGAGGCAGAGTAGATTCGACGGTGTAACACTCATCACCGCCGTCTCTCTCTATTGCATTATGTCATCTTCTTGGTGGTTTGGCTGCATGAAAGCAGCTTGGGTCTGTCGTTTGCGGACTGGCGACTATCAGTCTTTTTCTTAGTTTGATAAAAAAAAATTCCGGAGGTGGATATACCTAACCAGTCTTTTTACTCTATATGAATCCCGGGTTAAAAAATGTATATACTCCTGGGTTGGAGCGATCGAGGCAGCAATCTTTGGCTTTCCTCTTTGAATGACGGCATTGCTGGTTATGAACTCCACCTCGTGCTGCCGGTGAAGGGATATTGGATGAGCTTGTGAGTTCAGGTTGTGTTTCTTTACACAGGTGTTGTGTGTTTTGAGTAGATCGGCTCGAAAGATGTAGAGATTGTTGTTTCAAGATTTAAAAGCGTTTTTTTCCGGTAGCTCGTAGCAACTATAACGACCATTCCACTCATTCCTCATCTAAGGAACTACACTGCTCCATTGGAGTCCGATTCAATTTCAAGATTTAATCTTCTTTCATTTAAGTTTTTTGTTGGTTAGATGCTATGTTTAGGTTTAATTATTGTATTCTGCTACTTTGTTTTTACGTTATTTCATTAAAAAACTAACAATCTAATTTTGGTATAATAATTTAACATTTTATAAAATAAAAAAATTCTCACTTATTCAGTAAAGCTAATTGGGTTGCCTAGCTTATTCAAAAAAAAATCTCACTTATTTAAAAAACTAACAATCTAATCTTGGTAAAAAAGTTCTCACTTATTTAAAAAAAAATTCTCGTTTTGGAAGTGGGGAGAGCTAGCTGTTGCCAGATTAGATCAGAACCACAACTTTCTATTTCAATATCTAAATGACGCATTTGTCAGTTTACCGTTTTTGGTCTGTCACAACATTATTGATCCACTGGTCTGCATAACTTTCTAAAAAAACCTTTTCCATAATATATAAAGTTTTGAATTTAGCTAAATTAGAAGCATGCAGGTTGATGAACTGTGTAAATAATTTCAGTGGTTAGTATTAATTTCCTTGACGGTTAAGTTACTATATGTGTATGTTACACTTGACCTAATATTTGTAATCAGACATTATAATTTGTCAATATCTAAATATAACGTACAACTCTCATCGGTAGAATGGTTTTAAAAGCTAACTGATGATTTTTTAAAAGTGTAACAAATTCATATTTTCATTTTAAAACTGAAAATATAAAGTTCCTTTCTTTACAAGAATTAAACAAAGTTTAGCCATATCACTTGATTGTTTTTTCTTTAGTCTTGATATTTTCGTTTATTTTTATAATATGCTGGTCAACTTTGTTCTTTTCTTACCCATGGCCAGATATCATTTCGAATGCCACAATATATCCATGCATGGGGGGCTTCATAGATAGATGTGATATCTTGCATATTTGCATTGTTTTAACCATTCATTCATAAGCTTTTGCATCATATAGATTAGGATTTAGACATGTTTAGGGTGCATTTGGCATACATATGTCTCTATCAGGTATTGGAACACCACATGGAGTTCTTGGAGACATTTGTAAGCAATGTGATCAAAAGGGGGTGAAAGATGAGCATGGATGGAGGCCTTAGAGAAATCTTCTGTTGCTAATATTTTGTGGAGACACAGGAAATTGAGTTAGCTTTCTAATGGAAGTGGTTTCAAGTCATTTGGAGATGTAATGGAGAAGTTACGATCAATTTACTAGAGGCATATCAATCCTGGTCGAGAACCGCAGAGTGACCTTCCGGAGCGACCCCCTAAGGTAGCTCCCAACCAGAGCGACCAACCAGAGCGACCCACCTAAGTCGCTCGCGTTTTCATCGCCCGGAGACACAAAAATGGAGGCTGGAGCGACCTCTCAGAGCGACCTCCCAAGGTCGCTCCCAACCCCAGAGCGACCTCCTGGAGTGACCCTCTGAGGTCGCTGCGCGTTATCTGCTGCACGATTTTATTATTTTTCAAGGACCTTTTTGCAATTGTTGTGCACGTTTTTGCACTTGGAAAACCTATTGTTTAAGTATGTTGTAGCCACCATTTGGCAATCTATCTTTTATCTATTGAAGACACAAAACTCTCTCAAGAAAAGCTCTCTTTTGAGTTGATTGTTCTTGTGTTCTTGTGATTTTCTTTTCTAGTTCTCTATATGATTCATCTGAAATCCACCATGGGTTTAAGAGGAATCATGGAGATTAGTGAGTAATCACCTTTTGGATTCATGGGTTAGGGTGATTAAGGGTGATTAGGCTAGTTCTAGGATGTTTTAGGTATAGATCATACTTGTTCCTTGCATAGTAGAGTGATCTTAATGCATCATTTGAGTAGGCCACTCAAAGGGTGATCTCTAGGCATTTCTCACCCGACAGGTGTTTGATGAAATGCCTGAGTCAACTCTCCTAGGCTTTTAGTGTACTTTGCCAAAGAGATTTGTTGTTAAAGATGCTAAGATAGCTAATAGACTTGTTAGTAATGATTGCTTGCATGTTATTCAACCAAAGACATTTGATGTTTGAGACATGTTAGCAAATGAGCATTCATCTAGACATAGAGCTTGCTTAGAATTGTGTCTAGGCTTAAGGTTGATAGTTTGATTTATCATTTACATTCCTTAGTTCGAAACCTGATCACCCAAGGTCTAAATCCCTATACCCATGAGTTCTCTTTTCCAACAGCTTAAAAGTATCATTTTTATTTCTTCGCATTAGCTTTAATCATTAGTTTAGAAATCATCAAATCACTGGCTGCACTTAGATTAGGCAAATACTTGCATTCTCACTGCTTTGAGTCCCTCAGAACTGGTTCGACAAATAACTTCCACTATACTATCATTTGACTTAGGAGCCTCAAAACTCCTAACATCAAATTGGCGCCGTTGCCAAATTCTGAGTTTGATTTGAACATTGAGATTTAGTCATTTGCTTGAGACTAAGTCATTTTTATTTTTGTAAGTTACTGATTCTCTTCTTCACTCTTTGTGATTTTCAGGTGTATGAACTTGAGGAGCAAGGGTACATCAAACCTTGTTCCAAGAGCCCTAGACATCAGAGCTTTAGAGAGAGAGTGTACTAGAAAGAGAAGACAAGAAGAGCAACAGGCTCAACTGCAGCCACTGGAAGCTGCAATGGAAGAACAACAAAATCCTCAGAACCCCAATGGACCTCAACAGCGACCAGCTCGCCCCATTGGCACTTATGACCGCCCCAACATCCATGGTCCTAGACTTGGAATTCGAGCACCAGCTGTGGCTGCTAACAACTTTGAGATCAAGTCAGGACTGCTAAACTGCATAGAGAACAACAAGTATCATGGTCTGGCTGTGGAGGACCCATTTGATCACTTGGATAAGTTTGATAGCTACTGTGGTATGTCAAAGACTAATGGTGTATCAGAGGATGTCTTAAAGCTCAAGCTATTCCCTTTCTTTTTGGGGGATAAGGCACGTCAATGGGAGAAGTCTCTACCAAGTGACTCTATCACCACTTGGGAAGACTGCAAGAGGGCATTCTTGGAGAAGTTCTTCTCTACCTCAAGAACTGCTAAGTTGAGGAATGAGATCTCCAGCTTCCAACAGAAGAACTTGGAAGGATTCAGTGAAGCTTGGGAGAGATTCAATGGTTACCAAGCTCAGTGCCCACACCATGGATTCTCTAAGGAGAGCTTGCTGAGCACATTCTACAGAGGTGCTCTTCCTAAGTACAGAGCCAGACTGGATACAGCTAGCAATGGGTTCTTTTTGGGGAGAACTGAGGAAGAGGCAGAGGCTCTGGTTGACAACATGGTTAAGAGTGATGCAGTCTACAGTGGAGACCATGACAGAAGTAGCAGAGGTGATGACAATCAAACAAAGAATGAGATAAAGGCTCTTCAGGAGAAGATTGACAAACTCATTGCTGATAAGGCCACACAAGCGCAGGTGAACTTTATTGGCAACCCAAGCCAGGAGATACCTCCTCCTGTCAATGAGGTTGATGGTTTGGAAGGGCAAGAAGAATTGTGTTTCATCAACAGTAATGGTAGCTGGTACAAGAAGGAACCCAACTTTCAGTACAACAACTACCAACAGAAGCCCTATTCAAACAACCAGCAGAGTGGTTATCAGCCTCGAAACAACCAGCAGAGCAACTATCAGCCTCAGCAAAACTCCTCTTCTAGCTCCTCTGCCCCTCAACAGAGCAGCACTGATGCCTTACTGAAACAGATCTTGGAGTCTCAGACTAGAAGTGAGAAGCATGTGGGCTATGAGCTGAAGAACCTTCACTCCAAGATTGATGGGAGCTACAATGAGCTCAACAACAAATTCTCCCACCTTGCTTCTTCTGTCAAGAATTTGGAGAATCAGTTTGCTTCCATGAGCTCCCACCAGAACCGCCAGCAAGGATCTCTACCTGGAAAGTCAGATCAAAACCCCAAGGAAGCAAAAGCTGTCACACTTAGGAGTGGTAAGCAGTTGACTCATGTAACCCTCACCAAGGATGCTGAGAAACAAGGTGAGGAGGTAGCCATCAATCTAGATGATGAAGTGGTCATTGTTGATGAGAAGACAGATGCTGAGATCTTGGAGAAGATTGTGAAAGCCAAGGGTAAAGGAAAGGTTGGGGAAGAGAAGAAAACAACAAAAGATGGTGAATCTGCTGCTCCATCAAGTGAGAGCTCTCCTGCCCCCCCTCCCTATGAACCAAAGCTTCCATTCCCTGGTAGATTCAAGAAGCAGCTGCTACAGAAGTACAAGGCTTTGTTTGAGAAGCAGATGAGTGAAGCTCAGGTTACAATGCCCATCATTGATGCTTTCATGCTGATTCCTCAATACAGCAAACTCCTGAAAGATGTTGTAGCTGCTAAGAAGAAGGAGATGGAGGGCATGATGGTTCTAAGTCATGAGTGCAATGCCATAATTCAGAGGCTTGATGCTCCAGAGAAGCTAGAGGATCCAGGATGCTTCACACTACCTTGTGCTCTTGGACCTATGGTGTTTGAGAAGTGTCTCTGCGATTTAGGAGCTAGTGTCAGCTTGATGCCTTTGTCTGTGGCAAAGAAGCTTGGATTCACTCAGTACAAGAAGTGTAGACTCTCTCTGGTGTTGGCTGATCGTTCAGTGAAGTATCCTGTGGGTATCCTAGAGAACCTCCCTGTGAAGATTGGAAGGTATGAGATACCTACAGACTTTGTGGTGCTTGAGATGGGTGAGGAGGCTCAAGACCCATTGATTCTTGGAAGGCCATTCTTAGCTACTGCAGGAGCTATTGTGAATGTGAAAGAAGGGAAGATTGACCTCCATTTGGGCAAGGAGAACATCCTCCACTTTGACATCAAGGAGAAGATGAGGAACCCCACTGTATTTGGACAAGCCTTCACCATTGAAGAGATGAATCCTCCTCCTGCTGATGATCACTTTGATGAGCTACCACCTGAGGAAGATGGAGTGTCAACTCCACTCTCTGCACCTAGTCCAGCCTGATCCAAAGGAGGCAAAGTCAAGCTAGAGACTTAAAACAAGCTCACTTGGGAGGAAGTCCCATGAGTATCCTTGTATATATTGCATTAGTATTTGCATTATCATTCTATTGCATAGAACAATGGGAAAATGAAGTTGTTTGCAGGTGCGGAGCAGAAACTCGGACATCAGAGCGAGGGAGAGAAGTCGCTCCAGCTGGGATCGACTTGCCCACAGCGACCCCCAGAGGTCGCTCGTGTCCTCCGGAGCGAAACTGACCATGGAGCGAGGTGTCCGTAGCGACGTCATAAGGTCGCTCCATCTGGGAGCGACCTGCCACAGCGACCCTTCCACCTCGCTCCCGTCTCAGGTAACTGGAAACCTCCCTTCTCCCAGTTTTTCTTTGCATTTTAGAATTTCATTGGGTACCTCACTCACACAGCGACTGTGTGATTTAAGTGTGGGGGAGGTACCAAGTATTTGATCATGTTTGTTTCCATGATTTTGAGTCTCATGCATTGCATATTACATTCTTATTTGCATAGAAAAATCCAAAAAAAAAATAAAAAAATTTGAAAAACACAAAAAGAATCATTTAGTTGCATCATTTGCATTTTTAGGATTGAGTCTAGAAGCATATAGGTTGCATTCATGCATTAGGGGGATTTCAACCTTGTAAAGAGCTCATGCTAAGTACTGAATTTGTTGACCTTTGTAATCATGACAAGTAGCTTGAGCACCCTTTAGAAAGCTTGTAAACTTCGCGCCTTGAATGCTCTTCTTGAAACTCATTTGACTGTTGATACTCTCTCTTTGAAGCAAGCTTCTGTTTTAATGTCTCTTGCATATGGTCTCTTGTGTACTAAGTCATGGATATACACACTTGAGTTGTCCCATCTGTTTTACCAATCTTTTTGACAAACTCTAGTGGTACTCCACTCCCAAAACCCATACCTCATTTTTAAACCATCATTATTTGTTGAGTGAGGCCTCTTTGGAAAGCTTTACATGTGCATAATGTTGAAAGTATTGGGAACGACAATGCTTAGTCTCCATTCTTGCTAGATTAGTCACTCTATTATCTAGCTATAGGAAGGGGGTGAGTGTTGTGATTGTGATTTGGGAATATGAAAGGTTTGACTCTTTGTGCTTAAGTGATTAGTCTTTCTGGGATAAGTGGAGAAGTATCTAGCTCTTATTGTGAAAAGTCTTGGCCCCAAAAAAAAAAAAAAAAAAAGTAAAAAAAAAAAGAGAAAAAAAAAGAGAATAAAAAGGGGGCTAGCAAAGTTGTTAAGAGCTCAGATTTGTTTTAAAAATGTGAAAAATCCCTTATTGATTTCAAAAAGAAAGAGTCTGATGTGAAGAATGTTCTTGGGATCTTTTGGTGAGAGATGTGAGTTGGGTTTGACATTGAGGATTAATTAAATATCTTGTATGTTTGGGAAAGGGTAGAACAATGGAGATTGAGCATTGTATGCATGAGTTGATCCCTTTCTTAGATATATTATGTGTAATGTCAAAGCTACTTTGTTTTGAGAGTAAACCACATTCAAAGATCATTTTGAACCTCTGATTTCACTTGCATTAAAGCCTTTGTCTTACCAAACCAAATGACTTGGACCAGTTGACCATTTGTGAGATGTCTATTGAGTTTGCTTCATAAATGTTAGAGAGATGTGGATTTGTGGTTTGTAGATGCATGGTTAATGAGTGTAGAGATCAAAGGAGCTGAGATAGGCTTAGAGAAGTTAGAGATGGAAAAAAATCTTTGCTCTTGCTATTTGGTATGATTATGCAAGGTTGTTAGGTTGAGAACTAAGAAGAGTTTCTTTTGGTTGTGAGTCCACATTTTCAAACTTTTTCTCCTTGGTTCTTGAAAGTTTACTTGTGGACAAGTAAAGGACTAGTGTGGGGGAGTTGATATCTTGCATATTTGCATTGTTTTAACCATTCATTCATAAGCTTTTGCATCATATAGATTAGGATTTAGACATGTTTAGGGTGCATTTGGCATACATATGTCTCTATCAGGTATTGGAACACCACATGGAGTTCTTGGAGACATTTGTAAGCAATGTGATCAAAAGGGGGTGAAAGATGAGCATGGATGGAGGCCTTAGAGAAATCTTCTGTTGCTAATATTTTGTGGAGACACAGGAAATTGAGTAGCTTTCTAATGGAAGTGGTTTCAAGTCATTTGGAGATGTAATGGAGAAGTTACGATCAATTTACTAGAGGCATATCAATCCTGGTCGAGAACCGCAGAGTGACCTTCCGGAGCGACCCCCTAAGGTAGCTCCCAACCAGAGCGACCAACCAGAGCGACCCACCTAAGTCGCTCGCGTTTTCATCGCCCGGAGACACAAAAATGGAGGCTGGAGCGACCTCTCAGAGCGACCCCCCAAGGTCGCTCCCAACCCCAGAGCGACCTCCTGGAGTGACCCTCTGAGGTCGCTGCGCGTTATCTGCTGCACGATTTTATTATTTTTCAAGGACCTTTTTGCAATTGTTGTGCACGTTTTTGCACTTAGAAAACCTATTGTTTAAGTATGTTGTAGCCACCATTTGGCAATCTATCTTTTATCTATTGAAGACACAAAACTCTCTCAAGAAAAGCTCTCTTTTGAGTTGATTGTTCTTGTGTTCTTGTGATTTTCTTTTCTAGTTCTCTATATGATTCATCTGAAATCCACCATGGGTTTAAGAGGAATCATGGAGATTAGTGAGTAATCACCTTTTGGATTCATGGGTTAGGGTGATTAAGGGTGATTAGGCTAGTTCTAGGATGTTTTAGGTATAGATCATACTTGTTCCTTGCATAGTAGAGTGATCTTAATGCATCATTTGAGTAGGCCACTCAAAGGGTGATCTCTAGGCATTTCTCACCCGACAGGTGTTTGATGAAATGCCTGAGTCAACTCTCCTAGGCTTTTAGTGTACTTTGCCAAAGAGATTTGTTGTTAAAGATGCTAAGATAGCTAATAGACTTGTTAGTAATGATTGCTTGCATGTTATTCAACCAAAGACATTTAATGTTTGAGACATGTTAGCAAATGAGCATTCATCTAGACATAGAGCTTGCTTAGAATTGTGTCTAGGCTTAAGGTTGATAGTTTGATTTATCATTTACATTCCTTAGTTCGAAACCTGATCACCCAAGGTCTAAATCCCTATACCCATGAGTTCTCTTTTCCAACAGCTTAAAAGTATCATTTTTATTTCTTCGCATTAGCTTTAATCATTAGTTTAGAAATCATCAAATCACTGGCTGCACTTAGATTAGGCAAATACTTGCATTCTCACTGCTTTGAGTCCCTCAGAACTGGTTCGACAAATAACTTCCACTATACTATCATTTGACTTAGGAGCCTCAAAACTCCTAACATCAAGATGCAAGAAATGGAAACGTCTAGATAATTTTACCGTAGTACCCCCTTTCTGAAGTTCGCAGATGATGTTGTTGTGGAAGATGCTCTTACAAAAAGGACAGACTTGTCTCGTTTATAAGTGGAACCTAAAAGGGGTCCGCCATAGCTACAATAATTGCTGTTGCTCGTTGCCATGTCACATGTGTGAATCTAATTCATACATATCTAGACATATTTGAATCGTAAGACTAATAATTTAAACTCATATCATATCACTCAAGCCCTTACTATACACATGGATGCCTCTACCGAGTATCTAGCTACATTAAGGTCGTTCTCAAAATTTTTGTTAGTTTAAACAGTGGTTTTGTTGCTGACCATAGAATGACTTTTAAATTAGTTAATCTTCTACGTAACTGATTTTGTTTATCACAAAGAGTTGATCATAAACGCTTGCTTATACATATTGGATTGTTATGATTTAGAAAGTGGAAACAGGTAATTATTGAACCATTTTGGAATCATGTAAGACGTTATAGTCAACTAGTTCAGTTTACGGTCCTATATTCATTGGTGAGGAGGTGCTCGATGAAAGTTCAGGGACAAACGAATATAAAGAGCACACAGAGAATCCAAGAATACTCTTTCTTATATATTAGAAATCACTTAAACAATTTCATAGATCTGTTTAATCCGAATTACTCTCAGTCATACACGACTAGAGACGGACCAATTTCTAATCTCTTAACTCAGTAGATCGAGCTTCAACACCCTGAACTCGATCACCTTTGTACTTGACAAGACAAACCCTTCCTCAAGCTTTTCAATTAGCGTGCTTAACCTAGATCTGCCCTAGACAATCTAGTTAAGTAGCCCTCACCGAATATACTATATTTCCTAATATTTCGATGCAATCAAATCTTCCAAATCTTCTTTACTTGATAACCACGTTATGTAATGGACCCAATAGTCGTCTGACACGTCATAGTTTCCATAACCGACTCTCATCATTGTGTCACATATCGATCACATGTGTAACACGGTCTCTCCTTCGTCTTCATGCTCTCAGCTCTTTTCTTGAGCTTACATTCTCCCCCTTTTTATCTTAATGTGACATCCTATGCAACCTGCACACACACACATTGAAACCACCAACCAGGAGATATCTAGAAGACATTAACAAATGCATTTTTGTGACCAGATCAGCAAGCACAATATCATAGATAGAAATGCAAAGTCTTCATCATAAAAACACACCACCATTAGTTTAAGCATTCAGGATCCTTAGTCTTACTACAGCCCTCTTATTTTTAATACAAAAGCCTTAATCTCACTATCATAAGGCACATCATCACACAAAAGACTTAGAAAGATATGTTTCGGCTAAGCTCTTCGGTGTCACCCGCTTGACTGAGTTCTTCAGTATCTCCAGCCTCTTCGTCATCCTGATTCATGATCGGAGGAGGAGGTTGACGAACAACATATTCTCCCCTGCATAGATGCACATTCAAATAAAAACAAAGGGCAAGTTAGTCTAGTAAACAAAAACAGAACACAAACGAGATACTCTTACTCCTCAGACGAATGTGAATTGCTTTGAGGTCAGCAATGGTACGCTCAATGTCTTCCTCCAGAGTTGCAGATCGTGTGTCTGCTCCAGTGCCACATCCAGCTTTGATGTCTTTGACCACAAGCTTGGGAAAGCCAGTAAACTCATCGGTTGGATAGTCAATCGGAACGATCCTTTGAAAGTTGATGACTTTTTGAATCAGTGTTGGAAACATGATGCGCCGAGACTTCTTCTTCTTAGTGTTTTCAGCCATTTGCATGATCTAATCAATCCTCAGAACTAAAATGTGATAGCATCCTGATCCGAGATGAGTGCCTTTCTTCAGTGAACCTAAGAGCATAAGTGATAAACTCGTGGAGGATGACTCGCAAAAGTGAACTTGTTGACTCAAGGTTTTGATGGTGCAGTAGTAGAATATCTTAGTCAGTGCGATGTATATGCAGTGACTCTCCTCTTCTGACAGGACTTATTCAGAGATTAACAATTCCCAAGGCCTTACGAAGCCCTAGGAAGGTATTGTAGTCCAACGGTTTGGTAAAGAGATCAGCAAATTGTTTCTCGGTTGACACATGCTCTAGAATCACAATTCTCATCTCAACTAGCTCTCTCACAAAGTGATGTCGTATGTCCAGATGCTTGGTACCCGAATGCTGAACTGGATTCTTAGACAAGTCTATGGCACTCATGTTATCACAATGAACAAGCATGGGATCAGAGATGATACCATAATCAACAAGCATTTGTCGCATTCAGAGTAATTATGTGCAACAGCTTCCCAAAGCAATGTACTCAGCCTCAGCAGTCGAAAGAGAAACACAGTTTTGCTTCTTGCTGTGCCAAGCGACCATGTTGTTCCCAAGAAAGAAACAACCTCCAGAAGTGTTATGTCTGTCATCTAAGCACCCAGCCCAATCTGCATCACAAAAACCTGCAAGATTCACATTAGTTTCAAAGGTATAGTGAAGACCAAAATCCAAAGTTCCTTTTACATATTTAATGATACGCTTAACAGCCTTCATGTGTGACTCCTTCGGACATGCTTGGTAACGAGCACAAATACCCACACTCAGACAGAGATCAGGTCGGCTAGCTGTGAGATACAAGAGACTCTCGATCATTGCTCTGTAGAGTTTCTCATCAACTGGCTTGCCATCATCATCTCGGGACAACTTGGTAGTGGTACTCATGGGTGTGTTTGCAACTTTGCTAGTTTGCATTCCAAATCTTTTGATAAGATTTTTGGCATACGTGCTCTGAGATACAGTAATTCCATCTGCCAGCTGCTTGATTTGTAGTCCAAGAAAATAACTGAGCTCCCCAACCATGCTCATCTCGAACTATTTTGTCATAGTCCGAACAAAGTCATCAACCATTCCTTGTGACGTGCTCCCAAAGATGATGTCGTCCACATACACTTGGATAATGATAACATCCTTTCCATTTTCTCCTATGAACAGAGTTTTATCAACTCCTCTCCTCTGAAACCCAGCCTTGATGAGAAAGTCGGTCAGTCTTTCATACCAAGCTCGTGGAGCCTGTTTAAGTCCACAGAGAGCCTTTTTGAGTTTGTAGACATGATCAGGAAAGTGTGGATTTTCAAAACCCTTAGGTTGTGTCACATAGACTTCTTCTTGTAGAACACCATTCAGAAACGCACTCTTGACATCCATCTGATAAAGTTTGATTCTGAATCCGCAAGCCATTCCAAAGAGTAACCTGATTGATTCGAGACGTGCTACTGGAGCAAACGTTTCATCGAAATCCACCCCTTCAATCTGAGTGTAACTTTGACCAACCAGGCTTGACTTGTTCCGAATCACATTACCTTCTTCGTCTATCTTGTTCTTGTGGATCCACTTTGTTCCAATAACATTGACTCCTTCAGGTCTAGGAACCAGTGTCCACACATCTAACCGTTCAAACTGTTCTAGTTCCTGGTGCATAGAGTCAGTCCAGTATTCATCATCCAAAGCTTCCTGGAGATTCTTTGGTTCTATCTGAGAGACATAACACTCCACATTATTCATCTTGGCCATAAAGGATGCCAACTTAACCATCTCCTTGAAATTAATCTGTTTCTTTCGTGTAACCCTTTCATCGAACAGACCTCCAATGACATCGGCTGAGGAATGATTCTTATGAACTTTACCTTGATCCAGATCAACTCGTACACCATCAGATTCTTCTTCTTCTTCGGACTCCTCCTTGATCATTGCTTCCGGAGCAGAGCTACTCGGTGTAGCACAGTCAACAGTTTGTGTGACTCTTGTCTGATAAAATCCCACACTGTCATCAAAGACCACATTTACTTTATCTCCAATGAATTTGGTACGCTGGTTAAAGACACGATATGCGGAGCTGTTAGTAGAATAACCCAGAAAAGTCCCTACATCATTTTTGGCGTCGA
The DNA here is from genome assembly GCF_000801105.2 of Raphanus sativus. Taxonomy (NCBI): domain Eukaryota; kingdom Viridiplantae; phylum Streptophyta; class Magnoliopsida; order Brassicales; family Brassicaceae; genus Raphanus; species Raphanus sativus. The sequence continues at coordinate 23,004,507 of NC_079516.1, forward strand.
ACTTTCCCAAGTGGTCTTTATCATTCAGGATATAGCATAAGCACCCAAACACGTGCATGTGACTTAGATTGGGAGTCTTACCCTTCAATATCTCATAAGGAGTAGTCTTAGTCTTAGGCTTAACATACACCCGATTTATCACATAACATGCAGTGCTGACAGCTTCGGCCCAAAAACCATGTGGAACATTGTTTCCACACAGCATTGCTCTTACCATCTCTTGTAATGTACAATTCTTCCTTTCAATCACTCCATTCTGCTGTGGTGTTCTGGGTGCTGCATATTGATGTCGGATCCCTTGGCTCTGACAGAAGCTATCAAACTGCTCATTCTGAAACTCTCCACCATGATCACTCTTGATTTGCATAATCCCACCTTTCTGTTTCAGTTGTAACGCAAGAATCCTGAAACTCTCGATGGCATCAGACTTGTTTCGTAAGAAGTCAACCCAGGTGTATCTTGAGAAGTCATCTACCATGACAAGAATATATTTTTTTCCTGCTATGCTCTCTGGAGTGATCTGACCCATAAGATCCATGTGCACCAGCTCCAACAATTGCTTAGACCTAATCTCAGGAATTCGCTTGTGTTGTATCTTGACTTGTTTTCCTTGACAGCATGCTCCACATACGGTACCAGTCTGAGATTCTAGGTCTGGAACTCCTCTCACTACTTCTGCATTAACTAGACGAGTTAGTCCATTGATGTTCATGTGACCCAGCTTTTTATGCCATAGATCAAGCTTTGAAGTGGTTGCTGAGCAGCACATGTTTGTGGGCTTCCACATATAGCAGTTGTTTCCAGAGCGAATGCCACACAGTACGATGTTCCCTTGTGGATCCACATCACGACATTCTTTGCTATTAAAGATCACTTATAGACCTTCATCGCATAGTTGACTAACACTGATCAGGTTTGCCTTAAGACCATCAACATAGTATACATTGATGAGGCGGGGTAAATCCGGTCTATCAGTTACTCCAACTCCTCGTATCTTTCCTTGTCCTCCATCACCAAAAGTCACTTTGCCTCCTTTAATGGGTTGGAGTTTCTCAAGATGTTCATAGCTTCATGTCATGTGTTTTGAACATCCACTGTCAAAATACCAAGGAGAATCGCTTTGAGAACTCCCATCAGCACTCGTGTATGCGACATGACTAACCAAGTTGATCTTCTCTGATATACTTGTGAAATTGCACGCTAGATTCAACTCTGGTTCCTTGTGTGACTCAGGGGATTCCTTGTGTGACTCTTTGAGGACACAATCTTTATAGGTTGGATATAGATCTCTTTTGGCAATCCAGACATGTCCATACATGGTGGGTTCCATGAAGCACATATTTAACCTCCAGGTTCGCTCGTATTGGTGCCTGCGAAAGTAACAGAAACTGACATGATGACCGCGTTTCCCTCAAAAGTGACATCCATTCCCGTGACGTCTTGCTCGAGGATTAGACACAGATTTTCCAGAGTTCTGAAGAGCAGGCTGAGCTTGAAGAGGACGAGGTTCATCTACCTTTTCCTTCGTGGATGTTTCTTTTACGAACAACACTTGACGTCCTTCTTGATCAGACTTGGAGGTAGATCCCTGAAACCCGAGACCCCGGCTTATGCTAGGACATTGTCCCAAGGTGAGCAGATGATCTAAAGACATGGTACCAGTTGACAACATTTTTATCTTCTTTAGATTTTCAGCCAACTGGCTCTCCAACAGCTTGCTCTTATCCTTTTCTTGGAAGAACATCTCGCTCAACTGATTGAATTTAGCCTCAAATTCCTTATGAGAACGTTCATGCTCTGCCATTGCTCGTTTTAGTGCAAGAACTTCTTGATCAGACTCCTTTAAGATTTAAGGAGCGGTTGGTTGTGTTGTCGGTTTCTCAAGTTCAAGAATGTTTACTTGGGCTTTTAGCATTGCCCTATCCTTTATCAGCTGAAGGTTTTCATGGCTGAGCTCGGTAAACTGGTCAAACAGTGCCTTGTACTCTGTTTCCAGATCATGATTAAGCGCATCTTCTTCCTCTTTGTCTGAGATTGAACCAGTACCATCGTGAGCCACGAGTGCCATGAAGTTTAGGTGTAGTTCCCCATCGTCACTTTCACTGTCTGAGTTTGTGTCGCTGAAGCTCACAAGTGACTTATCTTTCTTCAAAGTATTGGGACATTCACTACGAGTGTGACCATAGCCTTTGCATTCGATGCATTTGAGTTCTTTCCTCTTAGCGAGTGGACATTCATTCTGAAAGTGTCCAAAGCCCTCGCATTCATGACACTGAAACTCCTTCTTCTTCTTTGATCCATCCGACCGTGAGGACTGTGAGCTACCACGATCTGATTCATTCCTCTGAAACCTACTGTTTGATCTGCTACCACCTTTTTCAACTCGCCTCATGAACTTGTTAAAGTTCTTTGCCATCAAACTCAGATTATCCTCAATCTTCGAGACTCTGTCATTATCTTTAGAGTCAGCAGTGAAGGCGATGCTCTTCTGAGTAGTTTCCTGTCGAGCAGATTTCTCGAGGTCATGAACCTTCAAAATTCCAGAGATTTGATCAAACTTCATCTCATCAGTGTCAACTGCTATGTTGAGAACTGCCTTGTAAGCCTCAAATCGAGGAGGTAAACACCTTAAAAGCTTCTTAACCAGATCTTTCTCTTCATACTTCTTTCTTAAGACTGAAGATTCATTAGCCAGCTCACTGATCTTGGATATAAACCCATCGATAGGTTCATCATCTCCCATGCGCAGATTCTCAAACCTTGAGGCTAGATGATCAATTATGGTTCGTCGTACGCTTGAGTTTCCTTCAAAGTGATTGATTAAGGTATCCCATGCTTCTTTGGCTGACTCACATCCTTGAATGATTTTGAACTGCTCCAAATCGACAGCTGAGAATATGACTGTTAATGCCTTAGAGTTGAATTTTGATGCTGATTTATCAGAATCTGTCCACTGATCCTTAGGTTTTGGACCCAAGGTTTTATCTTCCATCATCACAGTAGGTGGTGTCCACCCGTCTTCAACTGCTGTCCAGGCATCATCATCGATCCCTCTGATCACATGCCTCATCCTTGCCTTCTAGTGTCCAAAGTTTCCACCGTCAAGCATAATAGGCTTATGCAGCGTGACAAGCTCCTTCATGTTGTCCATGAAATCCGCAGGATCTTAACCTGTTAGTAGTACTTGATACCACAGAGGTTTCCCGCTCTGATACCAAATGAAAGTTCAGGGACAAACGAATATAAGGAGCACACAGAGAATCGAAGAACACTCTTTCTTGTATATTAGAAATCACTTAAACAATCTCCTAGATCTGTTTAATCCGAATTACTCTCAGTCACACACGACTAGAGACGGACCAATTTCTAATCTCTTAACTCAGTAGATCGAGCTTCAACACCCTGAACTCGATCACCTTTGTACTTGACAAGACAAACCTTTACTCAAGCTTTTCAATTAGCGTGCTTAACCTAGATCTGCCCTAGACAATCTAGTTAAGTATCCCTCACCGAATATACTATATTTCCTAATATTTCGATGCAATCAAATCTTCCAAATCTTCTTTACTTGATAACCACGTTATGTAATGGACCCAATAGCCATCTGACACGTCATAGTTTCCATAACCGACTTTCATCATTGTGTCACACATCGATCACATGTGTAACACGGTCTCTCTTTCCTCTTCATGCTCTCAGCTTTTTTCTTGAGCTTACACTCGACACATCTCCTCTCCAATCCCCGTATACGGTAGATATAAGAAATCCAAAGAAAATATTTACGGATATGAAATTTCACTGTTTTCATATATATAGGTTTCATTATGTGTATTGAAAAGAAGATAGCTTAATTCGTAGAGTCATTTAAGAGAGAACTCGAGTATTGTACGGTAATAGTATATTGAACTAACACAGCTTGGTAAGGAAATTGAGTATTGAATCTATATAGAGATCGGAGAAGAAAATCTATACATGTACATATGTTGAATTTGGTATTAGAGAATTGACAATCAGTGGATGTATAGGGCCACACCCACATGTGAACTGATAAAGACAACAATGGAAGTGATATCATGTGTGCTTGTAATTAATTATTATAAAAAAATGAAGTGCAACTTTCTTAAAGGACTGGCCTCTACTGTCATTTATTATGATGCAATCAATCATCTTCTTTGTCGCTGTAAATAGCATATCATACTATTACTATAACAAAGAAAAAGCATACCGTATTATATGTATACTTATACGAACATGATCCGGTTATATAGTTTTTTTTTTTTTTTTTGTAAACTAATCCGGTTATATAGTTGCAGATCGCAACATCCTAATATTGTTATGGAAAATGAAAAAAAAAATCTTGCAATTAATCATGAGCTAGTTTTAAATTCGAGTGCGCATTATGTATTCATCCCGAAACCAAAAACTAAATTGCATTATCATTATTGCGATCTCCGATTGTTTTTATTGATTTATATGTTCACGTTTACGTTTCAATGGCATGATGATAAAAATATAGAAATACATACCTTTTTGATTCGTTCCATTGCATGTTAGGAACAGAATGTGTTGTATCCAAAAAAAATAACGAAGATTATAAAAGTCATGCAACCGCGTGAGTAAACTTTAATAATACTTTCTTTGTATATAGTCACACGAGATTTTTGTCACTATTCTATCCAATAATTAAATATTTTGGTATTTCAGTTGTTTCTTTATGTGTTAAAATTGAAAAATCTATTTTGCTGTAGATGTGCTTGTGGTGAGCAAACTTTTGTCTTCGTGTGTTCACTACTTGGGACCATGAGCTTGAAAGCTGCTACAGTTTTCTTCAACTCATTTTGTTTTCTTTCTCCCATAAAAACATCTATTCATCTGATTAATTAACGGTAATGTACGATCGAGTTTCTCGTTTGATATACATATGTTGACAGTCCAATATTCAAAATACTTATCGCTTCATCCACTTAAAAAATGACAACTGTTTAGTTGGACACATTTGATGCGGAAATAAGACCATGTTTATTGTAAGGTTCTTGGGATTGAGTTCTTAGCGTAATATAAAAATTGTTTCTTAATTATAAGTAAAAAAAATAAAAACCGTCTTTTTAAGAGATGCCGTTAATTTTTCTTAGTTAAAAAATAAAAGACAGTTCTTATATTACTCAAAAAACTTGTGTTAAAAATCCTGCAACCTTAAGACGCCTAAACTTGTAAGATATATAGGGCCACAATAGGGCTCACAGCAAGATGTTAAAATGGAGCTCAAACGCAAGCGCTTAGCTAACGGCCCATTAAATACGATTCAATAGTAAAGTACTGACGAATGAGATAAAAGGCTGCAACTGGAGCCTGGAGGTACATATTTCCAGAAAAATGATCATGTGCAATGAGTTATGTATCATTCATGAAAAAAATCACAAAAAGTTACTACCACTTGAGTTAAATGAAAAATATATTAAAATACAACTTCTCTCTCTAAATTTTCTCCGACCTCTATCTAGAAACTCTCAAAGGTGAAATTGCGTTCGGTGGCCGGTGGTTTCACCACTGCCGGTCACCTCTCTTCTTTTGTTTTTTGTTTTCTCTGTAGAATCCTTCTATATTCATATAGACTTGGGTCACCACTTGTGTTTTCTTGTTGTTCTTCGTGGAAGCAAATCTACAATCTAATCCTTTATCTTTGGCGGCGAATTTTAATTTGCTTTCCACTGGGATTTAAAATACCTCGTGTTATCTACTTGATTTCATACCTTTTTCATCGTCCTCTGATTTCTTTTTTAAGGGAATCAGTCTCCATATAGTTTATCTAGCCGTCTATGGCGTTATTGGAGCATCTCAGTTAGAAAGGAGGAGGAGTTTAATGGCAACCTGGATCATCTATGAAGTGGTTCGGTAGAGTCGGCGTGTTTAAACGGTCCGGCAAAGAATTTTACTTCTGTTTGATTTCAGTTTCCTTGAGTTAATTAAGATGGTTAAGGCCTTTTAGCTCAAGTAGTTACGGTTGAAATGGAAGGCAACTGGTTTGGTATCGGGTTACTTTGAGTCTTCAGAGTTCAAACGCTACTGCAGGGCGTTTTGGAGAAGATCGGAAGTGGAGATAGTCACGGCGGAGAAGTTTTCCGGCGGTTAAAATTAATCTCTGCCGCATGAAGAACACTTGGTATCTCGAGGAGCTTCTCTACTGACGCGTGGAAGATGATACTGCAAGAGCCGCTTCTGATTTTTCTTTAGTCTTCATTGTAAAATACTTTTGGTCTCTTATTGTTTAGCCCAATATCAGATTGTAAAAGCTCCTATTAGATCTTATCTAATGAAACTTCAGTCGACAAAAAAAAAAGAGTTAAATGAAAAATAAATGTATTATACTATTTCCAATGGAATATCAAATATGTAGAAAGAAATACAACAAACTTAAAAACATTCAAAAACAAAAAATCTAGAGAATACAAAGAATGGAAGGAAATAAGAAAATAAAATAAAATTTTTATATCAATGAAAACTTTTATTTAGATTTTTTTTTGTTTTACTACATTTCTGCAAAAAAAAAACTATCACTCATGCTACATAAATACTTATAATGTCATTTATCTAATTTTAACCATTTTTCACTGTCATTATTTCTTTGGTTTGTATCACGTGTTTCTGAATTCATCTCATTCATGTTATTTCAAATGAGTAAATGTTTTTTTTGTTATAATGATTAATAAACATTAGATCTGGGTTCGTCGGTCAACCCGCTCCACTTGACCCGCTAATTCATGGGTCGATTCATTTCTATTCAAAACACTTACTCTGTTCAGAGTTGTATAACTTACATGACACACATATAATATAAATCTTAATAAAATATTTATATAATGATATTTTAGTTATTTTTAAAAATATTTAGTGTTGAAAGTATATAATTATAAAATATTTAAAATATTTTTTATACTATTTTTTTATAATATTTGCTGGTTGGCGAATATCCACAACTCAAATTTGGCAGATCCACATCTACTCTATATAAAATCACCATGATGTAGACTCGCTGCACGGCAGATCAAACATGACAGGTAAAACGGGATGGGATCCGCATATAAAGAATAAAACTCCTAGCTCTAATAAACATCATCCAAATATTACATTTAGATAAATTTTAAAATGTTAACTAAAATAAAATTCATCTAGAATGAACCACTCAAATCTAACAAGTATTAAAAGAGGAATATGAAACCTTGTGAGCTATGCCACATCAGATAATTAAATCAGCCAATCATAACAATTTAATTCGCCACGTTTCTCCACATTGACGTTTTTTTCATTTGGGCTTGTGTTTGAATTTCTCAATCAGCCCAATTAAAATCCATGTCTCCTTTATTATCTGAAGCCTAACGTTTTGTGTTTTTCCCCGACTCCTCCTCTTCGCCATAGCTATCAAATTCTCAGCACTCGCCGTTACAGTAATATATTATGCTCTTTAATCCTGTCTTAATGATTTTGTTACACCACTCCCCCCTCTTTAACCTTCTATATAAATCGCTCCATATCATCTTAGTTCCAATCCTAATTGAAACTTGCAGAGACAACTACATCTACCCCCATGAAATCCACCGGAAAGTTTGCCTCCTCCACCGGAAAATCTCATGTCACTGTTTTTCTCTCCAGTTGAAATTGACAGGCTTTGAGAGTGATGATTAGGACCATCTTCGAGAAGAAGGAGATGAAAATTATATTCCTCCGTGAGGGTAGACAGTACCAGTACGAGAAGCAATGTTAATGGAGAAAAAGGTTTCTGATCCAACTTCTCTAGGTATGTTGTTTACTGTTTCATTTGATTAAATTTCAATTAGATCACTTTCACATAATACTTTTGTGTTTTTTTCTAACCTATAAACCACACATGTCTCTAGAGAATGACTTACTCTTTAGAAAGGGTAAAGTGTCGAAGGCAAACAACTTACAAAGGGATCAATTTCTTTTTTTTTCGTTCTTTCACATGAGAACCTTAGGTGAAGAAGATGACATCTACCAAAGATATCAAATTTCTTGACATTAGAACTTGAGAAATTTTTATGTTCTGACTACACAACAAACATGGAATCATTCTTTCATATTTGTTCAAAATTTGATTGTTATAGTATTATTTAAATGTTTAATTTCGTCCCTTTTTCTTTACCAGGAGCATTTAGATCACATAAGATTCAATGTTATGGAAGCTTAGGAACGTTTCCGTGAGAAGATCAAGGTAATGATGTCACCTGCATAGCTGCTAAAACTAACTTTTGTCTGCTTTCTAACCAAAAAGAGTATTAGTCCTATTATATCTGTTGTCGTTTAATTTTTATGCCCAGATACAGTGGTCCTTGCAATTAGTGTATGATTTCTTCATCGTTTGGTTGATGCTGATTTGTATTGTGTTCTTTGTGTTGCAGTTTTAGCAGATGTTCCTGCGTCTCTTCATATTTGGTTTTCAGTTTCCATCTTAAATGTCTGAATCTCTGTTGATATCTGCTAATTTGTAACTGGATTTGAAATACATTATGTTGCCAGATGAAATGAGCAACTGAGTGTTTCTAAGATCTGATTCATTGATGGACTTTGTTTTTTTCCTGCAGGAGCAAAAAGTGGAATCTTTGGATGATTGGACCATTGGGGCGAGACCAGTAGTTGATGGTCCTGGAATAATGAATCGTGTTGAGCATGAGAGCTTAGAAGTTGGACCGCCGAGGATTGATGGCATAATTGCTTTATGTGTTTAATCTTCTGGACATGTTTTTGAGCCATAAACCGTTTGTGTTTGAAAGTGATGCTCCTGAAGCAAAAAAAGGCTGAGAATAAGAGCACCGCTTTAAGATGGCTCTTAGCACTGCAGCAGTCACGTTAGAGAACCAAGCTGCTGAATCCAAAGTGATACCAAAGGATGATGTCAAGTGGATACGAAGGAGGAGGTCGTGAGATATAGAAGAGGCACACATAAAAACATTGTAGCCAAGAGATGTACACACACAAAAATTCTATTGAGTCTAGCCCATCATCTACTTCAGACTTCTTCCCTAAAGCAAGATATTTTGAAGTGTTTGATGTGTTGTAATTGTGATCACAACCTACTGTTAATAATAAGGGATGCTCATTGACTTTGGCTTTGAAATAAAAAAACGTCTATGCTCATTGGCTCTGGCTTTAAACTACCAAAAATTTCTTATATATTAAACGTGCAAGATTGCAGAATCAGTAACCCGAGACAGAAAATACGGATCCTACATAGCTGTTCGAGGCCCACGATGGCTTGAACTTATTCTATCTCAAGAGGCAAGATGACTAAGCCTGCAAATCCTTGAACTCAGATGCTCCCCGTCTGAGCTACTATCATCTTCTCCTTAGTTTGAGATGATCATCTTTTTATCTGATGCCTACTGGTGTTAGTTTTCATTAGCTTTTGTTTTCTTTCGATCTTCCATTTGTTTTCTGCAGGGAAGGATCCTTGCTTTATACTCTCTGTACTTTGGTATTTTTGATTTAATGAACTACCCGGCGTTAAAAAAAACGTGCAAGATTTTCCTTCCCACCAGCCGTTGTCTATTGAAGTTTGATAAAAAATGGTGTAGTCAAGTGTATCTTCTCTCATTGCTTTCTTGAACTCCAACAATAGAGAAAATATCAAATTAAATGAAGATTTTTTTGCCCATGATCTTCAATATTTAGAGAAAGAGAACATAACTGAGAAGATAACTTCAACATATCTGTAAAAAATTAATAGAAGTATAATTTAATCATCAACAAAAAGAGGATAGAGCGAACAAGAAAATATATTAATTACTAAAACTAATATATTTTCTAATTTAACTTTTGTGCTGTAGGTTTAAATTATTTTCCTAGAGCATAAATTGGTAAATGAAAATGGTTGTGAAAAGAAAAAAGCACTGAAATCATTAGGAGCACTTATCAATCACCTTCATCTAAAATCATTGTATTTTTCTGATTATTTATGAAATTTCAGAAAAGTATTCAATCAACAATTAACTGTTTATCTTTTATCAAGGTACTTACAAAAAAAAAATTATTAGATCCAACATTTTTGAAATTGGGTGAAAAATGTTAACAAACTTTTTTCATGTATATTTCTAGAAAGAATAGTTTTCTTGGTAATAACTAAAACTTTAGCCACTAATTATACATTACAAATACAAATCAGGAAAATAGAATGAAGAAAATAGTTACAAAAACAAAAAATTTAAACGACTGGAATTTTAACATATGTTTTTACTGTAACAATATTTTATATAATATAATATGTACTTTTTAGATTCTATTAAGTTAAACTTCATTTAATAATTAATATTTGTCAAAGTTTCCAATATATACTAAATATTTAAATATAATAACATAATATCTTAAAATAAATTAAAATTTTTATGAAAATAAACCCGGACGTAGCCTGGAAAAAGCTCTAGTACATATAATTGGTGCATGATTTTGTCTGTAATAACAAATAAAATATTTACAATTTTTCAGATAAAACATTTAGATACGAACTTTCTAACAAAACTGTAAAATATATTTTCTCCCTTGAAATAATATTTTTCCACTAAACATAAAATTGTATTTTCATTTAATCTGTACAATAATAATTTTTTCCAAAATTTCAAAATTGTATTTTCTGTTAAAACTGTAAAATCATACTCTCATGCTATCACACTTTCATACCAAATCCATGAAATATATGTATTTTCTCACCAAAATAAATCACAATTAGGTAGATACCATCTAACTAAATCATCAGGAAATGAACAAACATTCCCTAAATGTTATAAATGGATTTTGAAGCAAGGGTGAGATAAACTTTGGAAAATGACCATCTTAAAATGATCGATTAAAAGTGTATTGTTGATACCTTACCCTAGCCTACATCAACACCATTCAGCCAATGAGGTATTTCGAAAAGTTGAAGAGATCGTAGAATTTTCCCATAAACGCACATCGTTGACTCTACTTTTGCTGGTTGGAAAAGAAAAAGGAACGAAGCTTCCGACTTCCAAGACAGACACAAAGAACCGGGCTTCGTAGCCTGGTGGTAATGGAACCTCGGCTGAGGTGTCCGCCACCCAGCTTCGAAACCCGGCCACAGCGATTTAACATCCTTACTGCTGGGGCGCTGGACCTCTTCGGGGGATATTTGGGAAAGTGGCTGCCCAGACACCAGAGATATCAAAAAAAAAAAAGACAGACACAAAGACAAATCAAGAGTCTGAACCACAAACGTTTTGACCATCCGAAAAGGCCCCCTTGACTTTGATTATATCAAAATAAAGAAAAAGAAACCGCAGGGATAATATCGTAGTTTTCAAACTCGCCGCGTGGTTACGGGCCTCATAGCGGTTATACAAAGTCTTGAGCAGACTCGTGGAAACTAATCACTGATTTAATTTAAAACCTTTATAATCTCTTGTTTATCTATCCCATTCTCTGCGTAACAGAACCTGCGTGCTTCTGAAGTTGGGAGAGAAAAAGAGTAAGGGAAGAATGGGAGAATGTAGGCCACTTGGTTTCTTGTTGGGGCTACCATTTGCACTTGTCGCTCTCCTTCTATCTCTTGTTGGTGCTGTCATCTGGATCATTGGGTAATTTAAATTACCCTTTTCTTTCTCTCTTTATATTATTATGTTTGCTTACGTAAATTCATTAGCGATGAAGATTCAGTTCCCTCTCGGTTATGTTCCTTTTCTAAATTATCCCCCCGATCTACTTTTTGAAAAAGTCGAAGGAAATATTATTTCAGATTAAAAACTGATATAAATATATTGGGCAGGACGATACTGAGTTGTTTGTGCCCGTGTTGCTTCTGTTTCGCTGCGTTGGCTAACTTCGCGGTGGATCTCATCAAACTTCCTGTCAAAGTCATCCGTTGGTTCACCCACTCCATCCCTTGTTAAGACCACACTCCTTCACTTTTCTTTTTAAGTTTTAAATTTTAATGCTCTTAATTTCCTTTTCTTAATTTTATTTATTAATGTTAATATTTCAAAGATACGGGCTTAGTTTCCGATTTTTGTTTTGTGTGTTATGAAAGAAGTTGATTTAGCAAAGAAGGCAACTGAAAGTACCAACTAACTTTGCGTAGAATATGATCCCAAAGTAAACCCAACGTCGTAACTGGATTTAAATAATTCAAAAAGAAAAATCGCGCTACAAAGCCTAAAAGCATGATGATGTTTGTTAAGAGGGCCAATTTCTCTCAATGGGCCCAGAAGATATGTGGGCTTAAAGAAACATTAGGAGAAGGTGGAGGAGGTGGAAGACTTATCCACAGTGTGGGGTTTACCAACCCCCAACACACTCATAAATGGAAAAAAGGGAGAATAATCGCAATACAGAGAGAGTTGGTGGAAGGGAGCGACCCGACAGATGGAAAAAGAGAAAAGAGAGAGAGAGAGAGTAGGCGGGCGCGGTAGGTGAAGGATTAGGACGTCTCGCCAGCCAACCCTCATTTATTTATATATATCCAACATTCTTCTCCTCTCAATCCTCAGATCTCTAATAATTCAATCGAAATATCAGAGAGATCTTTTTTTTTGTATTTTGTAATTTGTATTTTGTATCAAAAAAACAAACACACACAATGATAATTAACATCCGCGATTCGAGCATGGTCCGGCCAGCAACCGAGACACCCTCCACTTACCTATGGAACTCCAACGTTGACCTGGTCATCCCCAGGTTCCACACTCCCAGCGTCTACTTCTACCGACCCACCGGCGCCTCCAATTTCTTCGATCCTGAGGTGATGAAGGAAGCCCTCGCCAAGGCCCTTGTCCCTTTCTACCCCATGGCTGGCCGCTTGAAGAGAGACGACGATGGTCGTATCGAGATCGACTGCAACGCCGCCGGTGTTCTCTTCGTCGTCGCTGATACTCCCTCCCTCATCGATGATTTCGGAGACTTCGCTCCCACTCTCCAGCTCCGTCAGCTTATCCCCGACGTTGATCACTCCCCTGGCATTCATTCCTTCCCTCTCCTCGTTCTCCAGGTCTGCCCCCTGTCTCTTCTATTTTATTAAATCCCACATGCCCCCTCCTTTTTATTTTAGTACTACTCACTAGCAAATAATTAATAGTATTTATTTATTTTATTTACTATTAATAGTTTTGTTAGTACTAGCTGCTAGTGTGATGGAACAAACTATAAGTTGGGTCCTTTTTGTAGGTGACCTATTTTAAATGTGGTGGAGCTTCTCTCGGTGTTGGCATGCAACACCATGCCGCCGACGGTTTCTCTGGTCTCCATTTCATCAACACCTGGTCCGATATGGCTCGCGGTCTTGACCTTACCATTCCTCCTTTCATTGACCGTACCCTCCTCCGCGCTAGAGACCCTCCTCACCCTGCTTTCGATCATGTCGAGTACAAGCCTGCCCCCTCCATGAAGATCCCTCTCGATCCTTCTAAGTCTTCCCCTGACGATACCACCGTCTCCATCTTCAAATTATCTCGCGACCAGCTCGTTACTCTCAAGGCTAAAGCCAAGGAGGATGGCAACACCGTTAGCTACAGCTCCTACGAGATGTTGGCTGGTCATGTTTGGAGGTCTGTGGGTAAGGCGCGCGGGCTTCCCGACGATCAAGAGACCAAACTGTACATTGCTACCGACGGAAGGTCGAGACTTCGTCCGCAGCTTCCCCCTGGTTACTTTGGTAACGTGATATTCACTGCCACGCCACTGGCCGTTGCAGGGGATCTGCTATCGAAGCCGACGTGGTATGCTGCAGGACTGATTCATGATGTTTTGGCTCGCATGGACGATAACTATCTGAGGTCAGCTCTCGACTACCTGGAGATGCAGCCCGATCTCTCGGCCTTGGTCCGCGGTGCGCATACCTACAAATGTCCGAATTTGGGAATCACAAGCTGGGTCAGATTGCCTATTTACGACGCAGACTTTGGTTGGGGACGTCCCATATTTATGGGACCTGGTGGAATTCCATACGAGGGTTTGTCGTTTGTGCTACCAAGTCCTACAAATGATGGCAGCTTATCTGTGGCCATTGCTCTCCAAACCGAACACATGAAACTGTTTGAGAAGTATTTGTACGATATATGACAGAGACAAGCAGCAGCAGAACAAGAAGAAGATGATGATTCCTCCTTTCCCCCCCCCCCCCCACACTTAAATGGGGCTTTTTTGTTGCTTGATGTCGAAGATGATTCGTTATCCTGTATTTTAGAGGGTACAATAAAGTTATGTCAACACATAAGTGTTTCTTATGGTCTGTGTAACATTTGGATCGGTCATGTAGGAACTTTTGCTTTTATGTTTATACTGATGATGATAAGTGTTGTCCTATGACACATTACCTTCATAGTTTGGTTATGTCAATGCTTCATCCCCTCTCTTGTCAGTTTTCCTGTAATAACAACTGTTTTGTACTTTCTGTGTTAGGTTTCTTATAGTCAATGTTATGTACCCCGTAACAGTCGACTTAATGCTTGTGAACATTTGGGAGAAGGTAAGGTGGTTCCATGTAGCTCTAACGTAATGCAAAATCGTACATATGGCTCAGTGTATACTTTTTATTTGTTTAATTGGCATGACATATATTTCGCAACCAATAACCTGGCGAAAAGCAGAGCGCTGATAAGTTTAATTTGAAGTTTTAAGTTTTGATACAATATATTGTCATTATTATTATTTAGATTACATTTAGGAATGATCGTATCTCAGTGTTTTCCGTTTCCTGAGTTAGGACTTGTGCTCCACAAGGTGATGATTTGGCTCTGATATATCAATGGCATGTCCTCCAGTTGAACTAAGGTGAGGAGCTCGGCTAAACATTTCAGCCTTCTGAATATCCTCTTCCAAATGAATGTCTTCCTCAATCATGACCACTCTCGTTGGTTCGCCATGGGGTCCTGGCACTATGACTTCTTCGACTTTGAGGTGTTCATCAAACTTGGTGATTTCAGTCTTCTCAGAAGACCTTCTTCTTTTCTTGACATAGCAGAAGAGAGCAGCAGCGAGGAATGCAAGAAAAAACAAACTGCCAAGAGAGACAACAACCACAACGATAACAGTTGAATGGTGCCCCGGTGGCGGTGGTGGTGGAAGAACGTGAGGTGAAGGCGGTGGGAAATGGGGACTAGGTGGTGGAAGAACGTGAGGTGGAGGCGGTGGATGATGGGGACGAGGATAAGGTGGCGGTGGGAAATGAGGACTAGGTGGTGGTGTAGGAACAAAGTGGGCAGGAGGCGGGGGCTGAAGTGGGTGATGGGGAGGAGGTGGGGAAATGTAGGAAGGAGGCGGTGGTTGAAGCGGGTGATGCGGTGGAGGGTGAGGATGTTGATCGGAGGGTGGTGGGTAGACGGGGAAAAATTGAACAGAGGCAGCCATTTGGTATGTATATATATTATGATGTTGTTGCAAAGATGAAGTGAGTTATTTCATAAGAGTTTGAAGCCTATTTGTAGTTGTGTAAAAGCTGGATTGGTGGTGGCATGTGATATGATATGCTTCTAAGCTTGTACTTGCTTGACTCGTATGCTAAGCTTTTACATTATTAAACTCGGTTGATTGTTTCTACTCCACTCCAATGCTGTTTTGATTCACTTTTGAATCGTTGGTGTACTTGCTAATCTCTATGAGCATTTTATCTGCATTTTGATCCCCAAATTTACTCAGCAGAATTTTGAGTTTCCTATGACATCATTGTTTGGAACCATTCTTACCTTTGGAACTTCTGTCGGTTCAGTTGTGACCGGTGGTCTAGTGTAGGGAGGAACAATTGCTCCAATTGGTCTAGTGTAGGCAGTGAAGCTCATGGTCCATGTAGGGATCATAAGGTTCTTTGTTGTTTCATTGAATTTCTTCGCTTGTCTATGTATCTTATGTATAAACTTTCATGTGTTGAGTGTCTTTTAGGGTGCACTTGGTCCCTTTTAGTGTTCTTGATGTAAACTCAAATTTCTCATTAATGATAAAGTTACAACCAAACTATATACACGTGCAACAGAACTAACAGTACAAGAAAACAAGACTTGAACGACTACAGAATTGGTAGTAAATTAGTCGTTAATAGTGATTTACGACCAAGTTACGACCAATTGCGATTGGTCGTTAATCACTGGTCGTAATCACCAATTGGTCGTACATTGGTCGTAAATGTACGACTAACAAAATTGGTCGTAAATGAGTCGTAAATGTACGACTCGGTTGATTGGTCGTAAAGCAGTCGTACATTTACGACTACCCATATTGGTCGTAAAACAGATGTAAACTATTGGTCGTATGAGTCGGAAATGGTAGTCGTATATTAGATGTAAATGAGTCATACATTTACGACTAAAGTACATCGATGATGATGTACATTGGTCGTAATTTAGCGACTACCTTGCATCTCGAATAGATGTACTTTAGTCGTTACTTTAAGACCAATTTACAACGCCCAATATTAATTACGAAATTCTTTAAATAAAATAAAAATATTATATAATTAAAATTCATAAAATTAAAAAAAATACGAATTTGATAAATTCCATAAAACATAATCTATAACATTCATAAAATTAAAATATTCAAAATACAAAATAATTAAAACCGAAAAACTAAACATTAAGGTTTATATCATCGAAGAGACCAGCAGTCCTCTCATCCGCTTCTCGTTCCAAATTTTCATGCTGTTCCGGAGTAGGGTCGGGACCGGCAAAGCTCGAACGCATGCTCTGCCACGCTGACGCAACCGACGGGTCGACGTGTGGGGTTGAACCTAACAACATATCGAAGATGTTTGCCATAACCTTAAATTTGTCGTTGTGGTCGGCTATGGTTCGGTTCGCAGTTTCCAAGTCCCTCTGGAACAAGGAATCTGCTTCCCGTCTAGCAGCGTGTTCAACTCTCGCCCTCGGAACATCGTTCACACTCCCGATTCCTGGTATACGTCCACTTTTCTTCGGAGGGACCTTCAATATATAAATAGATATTAATTAGTACATATGTAAAAACTATGTAAACATAAATTAAAAATATTGAATATCGAATATTTTACCTGCTCAAAATTTTTGTCTTGTTCGATGGGAGAAAGCTCGACCGGTGCACCATCCGGATTTTCTTGCGTCAGCTGAGTCTGGACCTCTTGAATCCGAGCATCTACATCGTTGCAGAGCTGCTCTGCTCGAGGATGAGAGAAAGTTCCATCGGCATGCTAGTGGGTCAACTTGTAAAGTCGGGCCAGAGTCGGTGGTGCTCCTTCTTCGGCAGCATATATTAAAAAATGAATTAAAGTAGCATCTAATAAATACTTAATTAACATATATTTTATAAAAAATAAGAAAAATAAAAAAACTTACAATTTCCAGGGCTCTTTGGGCGTATGGAATCTCTCCGGAAGTATGAGGTATTGGCAGATTACCCTCAGCATCTCGGGTCATCCGGGCCGCAGAGCAAGTGAGAGACCTTTGGACTGACTCAGGCAAATTCCAATAAGCCTTCAAGTTAGTCCAAACGTCCTCGCTGAGGTAGCTTTGTTTGGAGTCATCCCCGTAATGAGTCCACTTTTCCTTCCAGTCGCCAACAATGTTTTTTGAGGCGAGCCCCCGCCTTTTTGTTGAACTCTGCCTTGACCGTCTCATTGATCCCAAGAGGCCAATTCCATTTTTGCTACAAAAAAATCATGAAAATATATTAATTAACCAAATTATTGTTATTTAAATCTAAAATAAAAATAATTAAATTACCTTGGGCATCTAAATCTAAAATAAAAATAATTAAAATATATTTTTAACCATTTCACAAAGTGTTGGTCTTTCCTTTTGTTGAGATCATTGTTTGATATTCCTGGTATAGCCTCTTCGATTTGGGCAACAAAATCGCTGTTTTAAAACAAAATAATCATTAAAGTGTATATATGTATGATAAAATTTAGAAGCAAAATAATTTTAATTACCTTTCAAATAACTCAATCTCCTCGCAATTAAGGAGTATATATGTGTGGGCACTATGAGCGTCTTCTGAACTCAACCACCAAACTTCTTTCAGTTTTCCACCTAGCCGTCCAATCTGACAGAAAATATCTGGAACATCTTCACCAAAATATGTCGGTATAACACCACCATCATCATATCTGCTCGTAGTCCTTTTCCGTGTCCGGACTTGTGACCCAAAGTACTAGGACGTAAAGTGAGAAGTTTCCTCATTCAAACTCCCAGCAACTATTGAACCTTCCACCCTTGCCAGATTTTTTGCTTTCCCTTTCAAATATTTCATAGCTCGCTCGTAAGGATACATCCATCCATTATGAACAGGTCCACGAAGTAGTGCCTCATACGGAAGATGGATAACCAGATGTTCCATGACGTCAAAAAAGGACGGAGGAAAAAATTTCTCCAAATTGCACATCAAGATCCGGATATTCTCATCAAGTTGTCTGATGACATCTACAGTTAAGGTGCGTGCACTGAAATCTCTGAAAAAAGCTCTGATGCCTACAAATAATTTACAATTATAAGTTTTTTTCCAAAAAGAAGAACTAATAACTTTAATAATTTGTTACCTGCAAGTGCTTCGTGAACATTTTTTGGAAGCAACTCCGCAAATGCAAATGGTAGAAGTCGTTGCATAAAAACATGACAGTCATGACTTTTCATCCCTGAAAACTTCTGTCCCTGATGATCAACACATCTTGATAGATTTGAAACATATCCATCAGAAAACTTCACATCTGATGACACCCACTTGAACAACGATGCTTTTGCTTCTGCTGACAATCTGAAAATGGGAACTGGAATTCTCCCATCGTTTCTAATATGCAGCTCAATCCAAGAACATAATGCAGGCAAATCCAACCTTGAGTTCTTGTTATCTTTTGTCTTGCCGGGGACATTCAACAATGTATTGATGATGTTGTCAAAGAAGTTCTTCTCTATATGCATCACGTCAAGATTGTGGCGCAGAAGTAGATCTTTCCAATATGGAAGTTCCCAAAATATACTCTTCTTGTGCCAATTATGCTGAGTCCCGTAACCATCAGGCATATTTGCAGGAGTATGCCAATTACCGTCTTTGATGACTGTGCTGCATCCACCATAGTAATCAATATCCTTCTCGATTTCCTCTCCAGATAAATATGGTGGAGTGGTGTCCCGTACAACCCTTTTTGACCGAAACAATTTCTTGTTCCTTCGGTATGGATAGTTAATGGGAAGAAATCTTCGATGGCAATCAAACCAAGACGTCTTCCTACCATTCTTCAACTAAAATGCGTCTGTGCTTCCCATACAATATGGACAAGATAGTCTTCCATGCGTCGTCCAACCCGACAACATCCTATATGCAGGAAAGTCACTAATAGTCCACAATAGAACTGCTCGCATTGTAAAGTTTGTTTTCGTCGAACAATCATATGTTTGCACGCCTGTTGACCATAATTTCTTCAATTCTTCTATCAAAGGTTGTAGAAAAACATCAAGGGACCTCTTAGGATGTTTTGGTCCAGGTATCAATATACTCATGAAAAGCAATTCTTTTTCCATACACATCTCTGGTGGAAGGTTGTATGGCGTCAAGAAGACTGGCCAAAGCGAGTATTGTCTTCCAGACATTCCAAATGGACTAAAGCCATCTGTGCAGAGCCCAAGATAAACGTTGCGGGGGTTACTTGCAAAATCAGGGTACACTGAATTCAAGTGCTTCCAAGCTTTTCATCAGAGGGATGATTGATCTCTCCTTCCTTCTGATCATGTTCTGCATGTCATCTCATCGATGCTGCCGTCTTTGCAGATTGATATAATCTCTTCAATCTATCCTTAATAGGTAAGTACCACATCCGCTGGTACGGCACCCTATTCCTTCCACGTCCTTGCGGTTTATATCGTGGCTTCTTACAAAATTTACACTCTAACAATTCTGCGTCTTTTCCCCAGTATATCATACAGTTGTCTATACAAACATCAATCATCTCCGAAGGTAAACCAAGACTATGAACAAGTTTCTGAATCTCATAATAAGATTCAGCACACAAATTCTCTTCAGGCAAATACTCTTTAAACAACTCAGCCCATGCATCCATACAAACTTCAGGTAAGTTATGATCAGTTTTGATATTCATCATCCTAGCTGCCAATGATAATTTAGAAAGACCTTCTCTACAACCTTCATAAATTGGCTCATTAGCTGCTGCTAGCATTTCATAAAATCTTTTTGCATCCAAGTTAGGCCCCTCTACATTTTCGACCTCCTCTATTACTGATGTAGTTTCACGATGCATCGGTAACCATATCATGCATTCTATCATGATCTACCATATGATCTTCTTGAATGACACTTTCAGAAGGCAAATGTGGTTCAACTCTATTACGAACATTTTCAACTTGATTACTACTACTAGCTTCATTCCTACTATCACCTTCTCCGTGGTTAAACCAAATATAGTAATGTGGAGTAAATCCTCTATTTACTATATGTTTCCAAACGGTATCACTAGCAGCAAACTTCGTATTGTTGCATTTACGACAAGGACATAACATTTTACCTGTTTCCTTTGTCAGAGGCGTCTGTCCGGCCTGGTACATGAATATCTCTGCTCCGCTGAGAAATTCGTCTGTTACTCTTCCGCTTGAATCTTTATGCGCATACATCCAACTCCGAACCTCATAAATATTTCCAGACATTTTTTTACTCTTTTCGTTTTTTGTTTTGCTCTTTTCGTTTTTTTGGTGCATCTTAAGAATGAGGGAAAATGTCATATTTATAGAGAAATTTCGATTTTGGTAGGTGACGATCTTACAACGTTTTTACGTGTAATGATAAATTAACTACCAAAGTGCTACTAATGCTCTCGTAATTGAGTCGTTAGTTGGATGTAAATATTTGGTTGTAAATAAGTCGTAAAATTACAACTGTTTTACGACTAGCAGGGATTGTAGTCGTAAACTAGATGTAAAATTACAACTAATTTACGACTACATGTATTAGTTGCAAATTTACTACCAATTTACGACCAATTTTGTTTTGGTCGTAAATGGGTCGTAACATAGATCCAAAATTACGACTACGCTTTTGTGGTCGTTAATGTTGGTCGTTAAGGCCACGTTTTCTTGTAGTGTAAACCAAGAATAACCAACTGGTTTACATCATAAATAGATTCATAATAATCCGGACATTCCAGAGCCCTTACCCGAACTACACTAAAAGTCCCTGACACTGTACTGTCTATTTTCCAGGTGCTTCTGCTTTCCATATATTATCAGTTTGATGATCCTTAAGTGCATTACGTATATGGTCCGGTCCGTTTATCCTTTTCTCTATTGTGTCCCCGTTTGCTGATTATTGGTTTTCCATGTTATTATCAGTTTGATGATCTTGTAGAGCAATATGTTAGTTCATGTATGTGGTGTGACTCGTAGATGGCAATATCATTGTACAGGTATGCAAGCCACATGTTTTTTTTTCTTCTTTTAGATACCAAAGTATCCAAAATACAATGGAAAATTATCTATGCAAAACAATTTCATTATTAAACCGGTAGTCCTCGTCTGAGAAATTTTTTTCTGATAGTGGTGATCAGGTCTCTTGAGACTTTTGGCGCCTCAGTGTTCTGCGGGGTCTGTCTGCCCTGACTCCCTTCTGACTTTTCTTCACAGTTTATAACAGCACTAGTATATCTCCCGTACTACGTACGGGCCTTTATATTTCTGTAAATATATATTATATATTTATGTTGAACATATTATATATCATTTTTAAATCTATCTTATTAAAACAGAAACATTCTATTGGACCTAACATTTATTTTGTAAGTTTTTAAATTAAATACATTTTTATATTTTATAGTAAAACTTACATTAAATCATTAATGTTTCTTTTTTTATACTACTATCTATGTTTCCAAACAATATATTTATTTCTTTATACTACTATCAATGTTTCCAAACAATATATTTTTTATACTACTATCAATGTTTCTAAACAATACAATAATTAATCTTAGTTATGTTATATCTATCATTTTCTTTTTAAAATTTTGTAGAAACGTCATAATTTCATAAATTGTAAAATAATGAACTTTAAAATTTGGAGTATAAGATTACAAATTATGAAATTATTACAATTTAAATCAAATTAGATTACATATCGGTCATCCAACAGTTCAATCGGTTAATCTCGGGTTTTAGTAATTTTTTTAATATGAATATTTTAAAAACCTAAATTGAATTGTCAGATCACCGAATTAACCGGTATAATCACAATCGGGTTGAATTTAAAAATGCTGATTTAAATGCAAAAAATATTTTAAATACACACTTTTAAAAATTACCAAAATATTTGTTAAGTTATTAGTGAAATTTTTGATCGTAAAATATTCCGCGCTTCTAAAGCGCGGGTCAAGATCTAGTTTATAGTTAAAATACATATTCTTTTGATTATTATTGTTCGGAAACATACAAAAAGAAATTAAAGTTTTGCTGTTCATATCTTACAATAGTTGACCCAAATTTATAATATTAATCTTTTTCCCAAACCAACACAATCATTAAATATGAACATCAAAGGCATATATATTGCACATGTACAATTATGTAGATAATTGAAGTTAATTATTATGTTTTCTAGTCATTCTTTTTATTCTTTGGCATTTCGATTTGTGAACAAATCTACAAATTTGATAAACACTATATAAGAAAAATAAAGGGATAATTTGTAAATTACCCCAAAAACAGTTTGATTTTTGATAATTGCATTTTTTATTTTTCTTTTTGAAAAATACACTTCTTTAATTGTGAATTGACCTTTTTACCCAAATTAGATATTTCAATAATTAATATATAAATTCAAAATTAACAAACTAATATTTGAAATTAATAAAAATACCATTAAAATTAGTTATTTATGTTTAAGATAAATATGTATGTTGAGATAAACATGTTATTGTAACATTTAAATTTTACAATAACAAAAGATAAATATGTGAATAATTCATAGTCTTTGGACGACTATATCATGAAATTTATACAGATTTTATTTTATTTTATTTTCTTTAACTTATATAAACAATAAACAAGTAACGTTAGTTAAACTAATTTTGGGGCCAATCTTATAAAGAATCAGTTAGCTTAGATGGTAAAAGAATTTCGGTTAAAGCTTGGAATGTGAAGGGTTTGGACTCCGGCTTCAGTATATCATTTTTTTTTGCGCCTGTTGTTAAAAAAGGTTGTTTATATGGCCTTGCTAAACCAAATAACTTCCTTTGTATGCATAACGATCACTTCCCTTAGGCTTTCAGAAAATCTTTTTGCTGGTCTTAACCAAATACATATCTTTTCTTTCTTCATTAATCAAATTCATATTCACCATCATAGAAGAAAAAAACATAAGGTGTCCATCTAGTCTAGCATTAACGACACTTATGTTGAACTTGAACAGAATCATAGTTCTTTAAAGGTGTAGAACAAATGGAAAACATAACATGTGTTGTGAAAATAATCAAACCTTATTGTCAAATAAAAACTAAAACAGTTACCAAAACCTAGAGTAACCAAAAAAAAACAAATGTTGCAGAAAAAACATTTAGAACAGAAAGACGTCAAATTCCAAAGTCGCATCTCGCACGATTGTATCCTGAACGATGACATCTTGAGCAAGCTTCCACTCTTCTAAAACTCCAGGCAAATGCAATATGATTTTCCTAAAATAAAAACACCAGAACTATAGTCCAATAAAATAGAATCAGAATTAAAAACTGATATTTGATTCATGAATCAACAAACTTCTCTTAATGAGATGAGAGGAAGATCTGTGAAAGGAGAAAAAATTTTCAGAAATGGAGAAATAAGGAGAAGGAAGGAGACGAATTTTTGTCAACAAGGAAGGAGACGAATGACCTGGGTTCTTTATTTTATCCAAAATAATAAAATAATTTAAGTTATTATAAAAAGATATGGGAAAGATATTGTGTAAATATATTAAAAGAGATAATTGGTAGATTTTTTTTATCAACATAATTTGTAGATTCCATTACGATTTTTTTTTTCTAAAACAAAAATCAATTTTTGAACAATATATTAGAAATAGAAAAATATTAAGAATGGTCAATTAGGTAAATTTATATATATACAAGTGTATTTTTCCAAAAACTTAAATAAAGGTGTAATTTTCAAATCTTATTCTTATTTGAGTGCATTTTCCAAATTTTCCCAAAAATAAATTCAGAAGTGTATGTTGAATCAAAAGTAAAAAAAAAAAAACACACCCCTTTTTATAAGATAATAAACACACAAATACAAAATATGGAAGACTAACCTGAGGTTAGATCTTAATCTAGATAATAGACATAGTCCTCGTTCTTCTATCACCCGCCCCGAGTTATTTTACTATCACCAATTTTTTCTTCTTGTTTCGGTCCTTCTCGAGTTTTTAGGAGCCATATACGTGTGATTTAAAGGTGAGCCTCTAACTCTCCTTCCCTAAATCATCACCAAAACAAAGAAATTTGTTCAACAAATTGAGAATTAGTTTAGTCTCTATGATGTATGTCCAATATATAAAATGATATAAGAAAAGAAATATAGTATCAGTGACGTTTTCTTAAAGGCTACTCATTTTTGTGTAATAGAGTTGGAAATGCTTATTGTTGTTACCTTTGCTGCCGAGGAACCTTTGATTTGCCTTCTTTAATTGAAGAGCTAAGATTTGAAACATGAGTTCACTCAAACGCTATTTGAAATTTGAAATCTGTGAAAAAGGATTATTAATTAAGAATAATCAAATATGTATTTTTTTTTGTTTCAGTCAAAGATCTCAATCGTAAAAAAAAAAATATGAAACGATGGAATAGCAGAAACAGAGATGAAGTAGAAAGAGAAGATTAATATAGAACTTTTTTTTTGCAAATAGATCGACAACAAAACAGTTTAAATTGTGATTAGTTTTGAACGTGGGATGATAATGGAGAAAATTTAGGAATTTAGATTTTATTTATTTGGAAATTCAGAAATTTTAGGAACAAAATTAATTTGTTTTGTCGACACTAAAAAAATTTGTAAAGCATATGCCATATGTAAGAATTCTATTGGACGGGTGACTTGCAATTTAGTATATAAAGGATTAGGCTTGTCGATTCATAAACGTTCTCAATTACCAAACGAAAAGCACTATTAGTGAAACAACCAATGAAGAGTCTGAAGACCAAGGTATCTTTCCAAAGATTCATACAAACCAAATTAATAAATAATTCATTCTGAAACTGTAGTAGTAGTAGTTGACAAAAAAAAGAAACTGTAGTAGTAGTAACTTAAATAATATAAAATAAAAACATAAAGAAGATAAAAATAAATATTAATAAAATATTATATTTTAGTTTTTAATAAATATATTCGAAGATGAGTCACTTAATAAATAAGTAAATAAAAAAGAATATATATGTATATATAATTTATTTATATCATTAACCAAAGTATTATGAAATGAAAAACAAACCTATATTTTAAGTTCTTCTATAACGAACATAAATTTTTAGAAATTAATAATTTCATGTTTTCATTTTTAACATCTAATTATATAGACCTTGAAATTAATTGGATGGCATTAACTTATAATTTATTAAAATATAAAATCATAATAAATAACATTAGTGATTAGTTTGTAAATAAAAAGTTTATTTTAAAAAATGAGGAGCTGAATAATTTAAAAAAATACTGTTCAATTCCTTAAAATTTGAAAAATGAAAAAAATAAAATACCACTAAATTTAAATTTGAAGAAACATTCAGTTTTTCTTTTCAAAATTTGAAAAATTATTATTAAAAAAAATAAGCGAAAATGGAAAATAAAGCATTTAGAAGTAAAATTACTCGAACTCAATTGTGTTTATATTATATAAAAGAAATTGATATTTTTAAATATAATTATTTTATATTTTATCATATATTTAAATATTTATATTTTAGAGGAATATATTAAAGCATATTTCAATTCTATTATAGAATATATTTTTTTATCTTACAATGGTTCAATTTGTGTCTTACAGTGTTTTGGGCCTCTTCAACTTATTTTTGAGGTTAACGGCCCAAATCTTTATGAGACGAGAGCGAGGAATATTGTTTGGAAAGCAGTCTCCATATCCGCACACGGAATATACTTGTTCGTGTTACCAAACAAGTCGGTCCGAAAGAGAAACCCCAGAAGAAGGTTTAGCGAATGCATCTTTAGGGCTTAAAGGCAACAACACTCCAAATTGGTTTCTTTCTCAAGGCAAAAAAAAAAAAAAATTAATCTTTCCATTTCGAATTTCATCACTACGAGGATCGTTGGAATGGCGAGTAGAAAGGTGATTCGAGATTTAGTCATGACAAAGCAGCCTCTCTTCCTCCAATTGGCGCATCAACGGGTCCGTGAGATTATCGATTTTGTTTTCTCTACTATACTGTTTGTGATTACGAACTGGGGCTTACTCGATTTGGTAGTTTTTTGTAGAGAGTGGGCGCAAGGCTAGGGTTGATGCCAGTCAATGGGTATTCGATTAATCGCCGGTTCAGCATTTTCAGCGACTTCTCCAAGAAAATTAGAGGGGAGGCTGAAAGGTATCTCCTTTTGTTTTGATGCCAACTGTTATGTTTTCTATACAAAATTTTCTTAACACCTGTCCATGTTGTTGTCGTTTACACAGCAATCCTGAATTCCAACGAACAGTGAAGGAGCTCAAGGAAAAGGCAGATGAGCTTAAAGGTGTTAAAGAGGACCTCAAAGTTAAGTAAGTTACATCTTACCAATTTCCACTTACTTTTCTAGAGAGACAGACATTTGTAGTTGCTTATGAATGAAATAAAAAAAAAACAAACAAACAAACGCAGAACAAAAGAAAAGACTGAGCAGCTCTACAAGCAAGTTGATGGTGTCTGGACCGAGGCTGAATCTGTCGCTAAAAAGGTACTAGACCCTGCCTGGAACTCCCACCATATTTTGTAAACTTTTTAAAGGTACAAGAGCCTGTATGAAACAAAGTGCCAATATTTCCCTAAGCTGGGTTGTATCTTCTTTGCCGGATTTGCAATTTTTTTTGGGTTGGCTGTGTTAAGAAATGTGCTTATGTGTACCTGTATGTGTCAAATATCGGTTGTTGTTTGGTAACTGAATACTATACTGATGAAAAATTGTTTATTTGTACACTGTTAAAGGCTATAGGATTGTTTCTTACCAAACAGCTTTCGTGGTGCAGGTCTCTTCAAGTGTGAAAGACAAGTTCTCAGCGGCCACAGAAGAGGTTTTTTTTTTTTTGGCTGGAAGCCCGCTCTTTTTAGTCCTTTCAGTCGTTAATTGTTGCATTTTTTGGGGGGTTAAATTTGGTTATGGATTTTTTTTGTGATCAGGTCAAGGAGTCATTCAAGCTCGGTAAGGAGGAGAATGCAGAGTCAGCGAGTTCATCAGGCACAGGAGCCTCTAAAGAGGAAAACCAGCAGCAGCAGCAGCAATCAGGCAATACTGAGGGAGGTCAACAACATACATTATTTGGAAAAATTAAATCAAGCATTTCTTCGCCCCTTGACTTAGCGAAGAAGGGACTTGACATTGTGAAGGATGAATTGCGAGGAGGAACGCCTAAAAAGAAGCACCTCGAATACACGCCTCCCCCACCATTTACAGGTGTGAGAAGTGAAAGAACGGATCTGGTTGTTACTCCAACAAAACAGTCCAAGTGGCAAAAGAAGTGGGAATCTTTAAGAGAGAAGGTAACAGCGACGACCCTCTTTAGTCTTTTCCGCTTATTCCATGTTTTTATATTCCATTCCTCTTGCTTACTTTTCTATTTTGGTTTAGATGCAAGCTCATCCTGCTTTTAAACGTCTAAGCGGGATAAGTGAGCCTGTCGTCAGCAAAAGCCAAGAGGTAATAAACAATTTTTCTCTCTTTACTCTTTTCCTGCAATTATCTCTCTGATGATACTGTTTTGTACTTGTAGATTGCAGAAGATGTTGTGGAAAGATGGGAAACTAGTGACAACCCCATTGTTCACAAAATTCAGGAGTATGCTCTAATTACTACTCCCTTGTGAACACTTCCTTTAAAAATGAACTTACTTATATATGTGTTTGGCAGCTTAAATGAAGCAGTGTTTAACGAGACAGATTCTGGATCAACTTACAAGGAGATACGCCGCCGAGATCCGTAAGTGGTAGATTCTTTGTATGAAAATGTTTCCCCTTCTCGGTTAATGTTATCTCTTTCGTGGTCAGAACCTTCTCCTTGACGGACTTTGCTGCAGAAGTTCATGAAGCCATCAAACCAGTCTTGAGTGCATATAGCAAGGTTAGGCTGAAGTTTTGAAATGGATCATCTACACTCCCATCTTCTATTATTTTTTGGTTGCTTCTAATTAGTCTCCCATCTCCGAGCCAGGGAGATGCTGAGACGTTGAAGAAGTTTTGCAGCGCGGAAGTGATTGAGCGGTGCACGGCAGAGCTCGCAGCTTTAAAAGGCCATGATCTTTTTTTCGATCACAAGGTAAGGTTGTTTTTGTTATACTTGGTTCACACCACGAGATAATGTAAAGCTCGCGAGTCAGTTGGCTTCATTTTTGTGTTGTTCAGATTCTGCATATATCGGAAGTAGAAGTTGAAGAGACAAAGATGATGGGAACTACGCCCACAATCATCGTCAGGGTAAATGATCTTCCTTTTTTTTAAAAAAAACTTATGTGAGATCATCCTTTAGTTAAGATGTGCATTTGATGGATTGCATCGTCATCTTTTATTTGACAGTTCCAAACGCAAGAAATATTCTGTGTGCGCGACAAGAATGGCAACATCAAAGAAGGAGGCCAGGTAACCAGTGATATAAATCAAAAACAGAGAAAAAAACAGTATATTTAATCTACACTGCTCTAATACTATGTTGTGTGATGGATTGTAGGATACAATACACTCGGTGTACTACAAGTGGGCAATGCAACAGGTGGACGCAGGGGAGGAATCTATGTATCCCATTTGGAGGCTCAGAGATGTCTGTAAACTTGGTGCTGCCCAGGCTCTTATTTAATATCGTTCGTTGGTTTATTACCACCTTTAAGCAAAGCCTCTTTATATAATTTTCTCTGCAACGTATCAGTAGAGTATTATTTACTCAGAATCTTTGTTCACTCTTTACCCTCATTTTTCGTTTTCTTCTTCTCTCGGGAAGAATTGGGTTCCCATGTTTCCGGGGTATAAGTTTTGACATGTATTTGATTAGTCCCCTATGTCTCTTTTTCTGGAGGTTCTTCTTACTTTTGTTAGTCAGTCCTAAGGGGATAAAACACTCTTTGGAAAATAAGAAACATCTATCATCTTTTGTTAATTGTCGTTATGTTTTTGTCTTTAGTTTTATCAGTTCGGTGTGACTGCACAATTCAGAATCTGTTTCATTATCTGACGTCATATTACTAATGAGTATCTTAAGCACGCAGCAGCTAAGTGGAATACTTTTTTTTTGTCTTCCAAACTAAGCTCAAGAACACCAACTTGTATATAATCCTCTCTGATCTCACTTTTGAGTTTTGAGCTTCATCTCTCCTCTCAATCTTTCTCAATCTTTACCTTGTTGTGTCATGTCTTGCCTGAGAATGAAGTTTTCCCATCCAAAAAAACTTTGCCGTGCCGGGAAATCCAAAACCAAACAGCTAACCCTGTAAACTCCATTACCTTCAGCCAACCGTTCAATCCACAGACCAGGAAAGAGTCTTAGAGACAGAGACTCTTGAGTGTTTTTCTAAAGAGAGAGGTTGCTTATTCAAGAAGAGACGCAAATCTGGTGTTGTATACGTACATAAGCTCTTCAGAGAAGAGAAGCCAACTAGATTCCAGTAACACAGTGGAAGCCGGAGGAAGAATTGGTTCCAATAGACAGGAAGAGTTCATCAACAGAATGATAGCTGCCGGCAACTTGCACTACTCATAAGCAAGGCTTCACAACTACTAGTAATTAAATTGCGTGTATAAAAAAGGAGCCAATTTCAATTTTAACAATCGTGTATGGATTTAGCTCGATTTGGTGGTTTCTCTTTATGAAAAACCCATTCTCCTTTTGAACAAATATATTCACTTAACAAGATGAGCTAAATCGGATGAATTGACAACATTAAGTGGATGTGTTGTGTATATGAGAAAAGGGGGTTGTTAGTCGGTTGAAAGGCGAAGAAGCAGACCAGAAGTGGTTTGGAAAGTTTTGAGGTGACGGGAGCCAATGAGATCTCGAATGTGAAATCTCATATCAAGAGGAGAGTAGCGGAGTCGTTTCTTTTCAAGCTGGGCCAAGAACATCTCTTTGTGACGCTTGCGCTTTAGCAACGAGAGTAGCTCCTTCCTTCCCTGATCATCAAGAGTTAGAGAAAAGGTTTGATCGAATAAAAGTTATAGCTAGGAAGTTACCTGCCGCAGAGCCTTCAACAGTTTGCCAATACTGGGAATGGTAAACCAGTACATGTCTGGATCAATAAGTTGGCGTGTCTGAGAGACAAAAATGGTATCAAGTGTTACAAAGAGAGAGAGAGAGTGGATGAAGGAGTGGTATAATTGTTTACATACGAGAAGGCCAGCGTTGATTAAGAGAGTGATGTGCGCATCCTTCACCTTTACCCCCAATGACAAGAGCGTACACTGCATTTGAATTTTAGTTGAAAACTTTCATGTACAAGTAGAGCGAGGACAAAAGACAGATACGTATAGAGAGAGAGAGAGAGAGAGAGAGAGAGAGGACTCTCACAAGCTCATGATGTGAAATATTGGGCTCAATTTTAGAATCAAGGACATGTTCTTTGAACCACTTGAAAATAGTTGCAGTATCACTCTGATTCTTATCTTCCATCCTCTTTGCTATTCGATCAACCTTAAAACATATTGGATGGATTATGTAGAATAGGCGACAAGGAAGGAAGGGAAGGGAAGGAAAGCACAGGCAACCTGGTTAAGATAGTCATCCAGAAAGATGATTGCATGATCATCTTGTCCAGTGTTGAGTTTGAAAACACGAACAATTTTATCCCTTCGTAGAAGCTGCACCAATTTGAAATTGATCATTACAGAAAAGAACTATTATAGATGATAAAAGTTGACACCCAAAAAAAAAAAAAAAAGGAACTTTTCAAAGGAAAATATGAGAAACTGCAAGAAGAAAAGAGAAACTATATGGGGTTTGGTTAGAGAAGGAAAGTAAAAACCTCAAGTTCTCTATCGACCTGCGTTCTATCGTTGACGCTACTGTACAATTGCGACTGTAATATGAATGGCGGGACCGAAGCCTGTTGTAACAGACGAAAAGAGGCAATGCGACTCAAATTTTCAGACACAGAGAGAGAGAGAATGTAGAAATTGATTAAATAACAGATATACCTGGTCAATGCGAGGAAACTGAGACCGCATCATCCGAAGCGCCACAGAAGTATCGCTAAAGGTAAGTTCATCCTCTGTCAAAACCCAATCACGAGTCAGGGGGAAATCTCTCAATTTTTTTATTATAACAACAAAATCGAGAGGGGGGGAGGGGAAGATTCTACTCACGGAGAGAGAAACTTTGATCTCCATTTGCAACGTGACTGCAACCAACTTCATCCTCCTCTAGCCGACGCTTCTTTCCTCCGGCGGAGGCTTCCGGATTTGTGACTTTCTCCATTCGATTTCTCCCAGAACCGGAAGCGATTATGAAACAATCATAATGGGCCTTAATATAATATGTAAGCCCATTAAAAAGCACACTGTGTATAATAAAAAGGAAGGAAGCGCGATTTGAAAGTGAAACAGAAAGGGGGGCGAAGAGATGGAGAGCGGATTGATATCGGTGGACCGGTGGAAGAGTGGGAGTCAAGCCTACTTCTTGACTCATATGCACTCCGATCACACTCGCGGCCTCTCCCCTCTCTGGTCCCACGCTCCTCTCTTCTGCTCCCGCACCACCGCCTCTCTCTTCCCCTCCCGATTCCCAGGCTTCGACCTCTCCCTGCTCCGCGTCGTCTCCCTCTCTTCTTCCTGGCAATCTCTCTCCCTCCGCTCTCCTTCCTCCGGCTCCCCCGTTCTCCTCCATTTCCTGGCCATCGACGCCCACCACTGCCCCGGATCGGTGATGTTCATGTTCCGTGGAGACTTTGGATGTTTTCTCTACACAGGAGACTTCCGTTGGGAATGTGATGATGATGAGGAAGCAAGGACCACTCTCGTCTCTGCTATCAACGATTTCCCCGTCGACATTCTCTATTTGGATAACACCTACTGCAATCCCATTTACACTTTCCCTTCCCGTCGTGTCGCTGCCAATCTCATTGCTGACTTAATCCTCTCTCATCCTTCTCATGATATCCTCATTGCAATTGACTCTCTCGGCAAGGAACATCTTCTCCTTCATATCTCCCGTCTTCTCAACATCAAGGTCTTTTTCTTTCTTCTTCTTAGCTCTTTCAGTTTTTTGTTGATATGATGATCCCTTTGTCTTCTTAGATTTGGGTTTGGCCAGAGCGACTCCGTACCATGCATCTCCTTGGCTTCCAGGACACTTTCACCACCGATACATCTCTTACAAGAGTGCGCGCTGTCCCTCGTCACAGTTTCAGCATTCAGACACTCGAGGGGCTCAATCTCATGTGCCCAACCATCGGCATCATGCCTTCGGGTCTCCCTTGGCTCAAAACACCTTTCAAAGGAGATGCCACTTCTCTTCTTACCTCAACTGCTGCTCAACAGAGAGAATTACTACTGCTACAAGGGGCGGTGCATTTGTTCCATGACAACATGTATTCCGTGCACTACTCTGATCACTCTTGCTACGAGGAGATTGGAGAGTTTATAAAACTTGTCAACCCAAAGAGCATGAAGGGAATTGTGGTTTCATCCTCATGCTATGTTGAGCCTCTCTACTATTTTGGGCGCATCTGCGGTGTTAGCCAACCGCCAGAGTTGCTGCTTTTGAGGCCTGACACCACCACCAGCAGAGAGCAATTTCGAGCTGTTAGGATCAAGTCTTATTCTGCAAAGGACGAAACAACAGTTTCCAAGAAAGAAAAATGGAGGAAGGGAGATGGTCATTCGAGTTTGAAGAGAAACAAGAAGAGGAGAGCACGTATATGCGCCAAAATTGCAGAGGTTGATTAGCGTTACTTTGGCTCTGGGCAGTTTTTTCTTTCACGTATGCTGCTGCTTATTTTACCCAAAGCTTACTTACAATATGTGAATGGTCTAATACACTGATGAAAGAATATGGATAAATAAATGGCAGGCACGTTTGATCAAACCATATTCGATTTTAGCACTCTTGAAAATAAAATTACACTTGACGAAAATTGCTGACAGTTGGAGTCAACAATTCATTAAGAGAGAAGATAGCAGTCGGCAAAAGAAGAACATCAAAACAAAGGAAGCTGAGTGTTACTGCTTATTTTACACAAAGCTTACTAAACAATGTGAAATGAATGGTCTAATAATGACAGAAGAGGAACCTTTTTCTCTGTTTGAGGGGTGCGCAAAACATGCATAGCTAAATGGTAGTATAACCCATTACATATAAAATGGTTTCGTTTTACTTTGTTAGTTCAAAAATATTTTGATTTTAGCGCTCTTGAAAATTAATAACTCTCGAAGTCTTGCTTCTTTTAAGGTTCACTCCACTATTTGGAGACGATACAATTACAAAGACGGTTTCATTAAGAAACAACGTAGCAGCAAAACATGAAAAAACCAAAGGGACGACAGAGTGTTTTAGGCCTTTCAGTACTTGACAGGTGCGCCCTGGATGGGTAAGAGACCGAAACGCTTCTTCAAAGTAACTCTCTCCTTTGAGTATTTATCATCAGGGGAGAATCGGGCTGCAACAGCACAAAGATATTTGATTTAAAACTCAAAAGAGATTTGTGAATTCCTTCAACAAAAAAAAAAAAGATAAGAAGGCTTTACCTGGATGAGCAGATTCAGTGGCTAACCCGAGTGGTGATTCTTTCTGCACAAATTGAATTTGATTAAAAGCAACAAAAGAGACTAAAAGTGAGCAGAGGAAAACCCGATTGCTAAGTTTATTTAAACTTAAATAAGAAAAAAATGCAATCAACACGCTGAGAGATAAAACAAGCTCGGAAAGAATAAACTTATCTCTGCTAAACAAAACAAGGTTTGATATTTATTATATGAGAGATCATTTTAACTTAAAGAAGATTTAAAGCATTTGAAACTAGTTACGCACATCTAAGAAAGTAGTACAGTGGGATGTCAACTTGCATATAAAAAAAAAAGAGAAAGAGGAGATGAGCAAAGTGAAAAGGGGGTTACCTTAGTGGTGTAAACTTTCTCGCCCTTTTCGTTGATATAGCACTGAAGATACATGGTCGGTCGGTCCTTTGAGTCTCTGCAAGACAAAAAAAAACAAAATATCAGCAAAAGACGAAAACGAAAAGAAAGTAAGAAGGCCCGATAAACAAGATCTCGCACATACCTCCAAATGTTTCCTGATCCTCCTTCCTGAGAATTTGTAAATTAGGGTATTTCTCAAGGGCAGCAGCAAAATAGGTTTACCGTCAACGTATATAAAGTTGTCAAGAGTTAAAAACAAATGGGCTTTCAATAAAAACTGGTAAGCCCAATAAGGTCCGACCACCAAGCCACACTGACCAACGATCTCTCTCTATCTGGTTCTGGTGTGGTAAAAATGGAAGGTGATGATGATGATGATAGTTCCGAAAATTCCATCTCCGGCGAAGAAAACGATGAGGAAGTCTTCAGATATTCCGGCGAGTATTGTTAAATCTGAGGAGAAGAAAACTGAGAAACCTCCATTCAGACTTGCCGTTGATGACACTAAACCTGTTCTTCAGGACCCGGTAAAAAAAAAAAAAGATCTTGACTTTCTCTCTGTTTTGGAATTCGAATTTGAAATTGAACTGTTTATGAGGTTTTGCTGGATCACAAAAAGTGTTGAATTCGATGATATATAATAAGATGGGTTAATGATTGTCCCTTTTTGACAATCTTCTAATGTCTAGAATTTGAAGTTATGTTTGGAGAGCGTCAGATTAAAAAGAATTGTAAAGCTCACTCTTCATTTCGAATAGAAGCCATTAACAATTTGAACACATTTTATTGTTAGTTAAGAGGACTTAAGAGGATGGAGATCATTTCTTCTTTCAATAAAACATATATTGCTTACCTTTTTTCTTGTGTTTTCTGTTTACACACAGTTGTTTTCAAGTGTACATGTAACATCTGTTTGTACTGTACCAAACGTCTAAGATTCTGGACTCCGATGGTTCCTTTAGGTTTCTGAATACACTTTTTATTTGGAAGATTATTATGTCATAACCACTTTCGTTTTGGCTTAGATTCTGAGATCAGACCCAATGGAGACGGAAGAAGCTGTCCTGAGACTTCCCTCTTTCCCGGGGATGCGACCATCTCAATCATAAAAGAGCTTTCCTTCCATCTGACTCTTGTATTTTGAGTGCCTAGAAGATCATTTTGTCTCTGCTTGATGAGCTTAGCTTAGAGTCCATGTTATTGATACATAGATAGATAGATAGATGGAGACAAAAAAAAAGAAGTGTTTCAGTATTTGGTGTCAGTAGACCAGAGTGTGTTTTCATTACAAGAACTCTCAGCCATTCATTTGTCCCATACATTACTATCACATGCAATAAAACGTAATGGCTTTCATGGGGTTTGTTGCGGTTTCTTTTTCTTCTTTTAATTCATCACGTTGAGACAGTGACGACTTAAAAGAGTATAAATAGTTTTAGTGTAACTTGAGTGTGACATGGAATCCTCTGAAACATGTATAGGTGCATTCTTTAACCACCATTCCTAATTTCCAAGCAGCTATCTTTCTCGTACTGGGTTGGCTATCGACTACCAAAACTAGTCAAAGCTTTTTTTAGTGAATGTAAATAATAATATGAGTCCATCGCTATTTTAATTGAAAGAAGGAAAGACAAGTGTGCATGGAAAGAATTGAGAGAAAATGACGCTGAGAATAAAAGGCAGACATTAATTAGATCTAAAATTCATTACTTACATATATAAAATCATGCGCTCCAGAGACATTCACGCTCATTCCATTCCTCTCGGAGATTTGTTTCTTCTTCCTACTTTGTTTTCTATCTGTCACCATCATTCAGCTTTTTAGCCTCTCATGTTTATTTGTTTGGGATATCTGGATTCTACTGACATTTTTGCTCATCTTCAAGCGATGATTTGAAAGTTCGTTTGGTGAAAAAGAGAGAGTATCGGTATGGATTCTGCAAAGGGTTGGTTTCAGAAGCGGCAGATGCGTGGAGGATCGAGATATAAAGGTGGTTCAGGTGGTGGAGGTAGTAATGGCTCTGCCGATGACCAACCGAACGTGGAAACTGATGAAGAAGCTGTCTCTAACACTACCAAACAGAAAGTTGCAGCTGCTAAACAGTACATTGAGAATCATTACAAAGAGCAGATGAAGATTCTTCAAGAGAGGAAAGAAAGGTAATATATCTATCTACCTCTTATTCTAAACCAAGAATGTACAAATCCTCCTTCATCTTTTTTTTTGCCATTTCGTGATTCTTTAGCTTGTGGTTGTTCATATGAAACAGGCGAAGCATGCTAGAGCAGAAACTGGCAGATGCTGATGTTTCTGAAGAAGATCAAAACAATCTTCTCAAGTTTCTAGAGAAGAAGGAGACAGAGTACATGCGCCTTCAACGCCATAAGCTAGGCGTTGCTGATTTTGATTTGCTTACCATGATTGGCAAAGGTGCTTTTGGAGAGGTAATGCCATATGCATTGCATGCTTTCATTGGGGAAGCATGATTGGTTGTTAAACGATATGTTGTTGCTGTTTATGTAGGTTAGAATTTGTAAAGAAAAGACTACAGGTCAAGTTTATGCAATGAAAAAGCTCAAGAAGGCCGAGATGCTTCGTAGAGGCCAAGTGATGAGACTTCCTTTATCTAATAATGCTAATTTTGTATTTATGTGAACCAATCATTCATTCCTGACTCTCTTAACTTATATATATATAAGGTTGAGCATGTGAGAGCAGAGAGGAACTTACTTGCGGAAGTGGACAGTAACTACATTGTTAAGCTTTACTGTTCGTTTCAAGATGATGACCACCTTTACCTTGTGATGGAGTATCTTCCTGGTGGTGATATGATGACTCTGCTGATGCGCAAAGATACTTTGACAGAAGAAGAAGCCAAGTTCTATGTCGCTGAGACAGTTCTTGCTATCGAGTCCATCCACAGGCACAATTACATCCACAGGTTCTGTGAGAGTATAATAAAGAAATAAACCCATTCATTGTCTATTGCCTGAGAGCTTATCTTCTTCTTCTTCTTCTTCTTCTTCGCAGGGATATAAAGCCGGACAACTTGCTACTTGACAGATATGGGCATCTGAGACTCTCGGATTTCGGATTGTGTAAACCGTTGGACTGCAGTGCCATTGGAGAAAACGAGTTTTCAAACAATCCGAATAATGGATCTACTACGGATGAGAAAGAGGCTGGATCAGGTGCTCCAAAACGAACACAGCAGGAACAGCTTGAACATTGGCAGAAGAACCGGAGAAAGCTAGTAAGGATTTTTGACTTTAAACTATTGCTGCTTGGTTTCTCTCTCTCTCTCTCTGTATGTGTTTGACTAACACACGAAACAACAACGACAGGCTTATTCCACAGTTGGAACACCAGATTACATAGCTCCAGAAGTTCTGTTGAAGAAAGGCTATGGAATGGAGTGTGACTGGTAGAAAGTTCTATATTCTTTTGCATTATGAGCATACATACTCTCAATCAGATTTTGATCTGTTCTGTTAACGGGAACCATATTGAAGTAGTAAATGGTGACACTGTCTACTTATTTGCACCTTGCTCCAATAAAAAAAAAATGATGTGTACGTAGGTGGTCTCTTGGAGCTATCATGTACGAAATGCTAGTAGGGTATCCTCCTTTCTATGCAGATGATCCTATGTCAACCTGTAGAAAGGTAATAATCTATAGAAAAACTGACAAATGGAACCAAAATAAATATATATATATATATATATATAAAGACAAGAATGAGAATGAGAATATTCACCTTCCAACTTACATTGACATATCAAACTTTCTTTGTTTGGTTTGCAGATAGTAAACTGGAAAAGTCATTTGAAGTTTCCAGAGGAAGCAGTATTGTCACGGGAAGCAAAAGATCTTATCAACAGTCTTTTGTGCAGTGTCAGACGTAGGCTTGGTTCCAAAGGTGCTGATGAAATCAAGGTGTGCCCTTCTTAATACTTGTTTCCTTTCTAGAAGCATCAAGAGTTTTTATCAGCTTCTCTAATTCAGAACCGGTGAAATTGTTTAATGCGTTAGTTGTTTTCTCCATTTTGCAGGCTCATCCATGGTTTGAAACTGTTGACTGGGATACCATATTCGATATGGATGCAGCGTTTGTTCCAGAGGTCAATGACGACTTAGACACTCAGAATTTTGAAAAGTTTGACGAGGTAACAACTAATCTCTCCTTTTTTTTTTTATCCTTTGTGATTTGATAAAAGCATAAGTTGTTTGGTTACACTCATCAGTTTTGGTGTTTGATAATTAATCTTTTGGTAATATATGCAGTCAGAATCACAAACTGAAACATCATCCAAGTCTGGCCCATGGAGGAAGGTAAAGCTACTCCCTGACAAAGATTCTTCAAGATTGCTTTCTTATTACATTCATTTATATTTATTCAGTTCCACTTTTACTTACTTTTGCAGATGCTGTCTTCAAAGGACATAAACTTTGTAGGGTACACTTACAAGAACTTCGAGATCGTTAATGATTACCAAGTTCCTGGAATGGGTACACATACTTGATCACTGGTCTCTCTGTTTCTTGAGTTTGAATGTTTACTACTAATGCATACTGTTTTGTAGCGGAGTTAAAGAAGAAGAATAAGTCGAAGCGACCACCAATGGTCAAATCACTCTTCGGTACACCCCTCTTCTTTTGCATCTTGAAATATCAACCTTGATCACTTTTTTTTTAATACTAATTTTATGTTTATAAACCGTTACATAGATGGCGGATCATCAGAGACATCGGATTCGACCGAAACTACGACGAGATCGACTGGTGATCGACCTCCGCCTGTTCCTCCGGTGGTTCAGGGAAGCTTTCTGAAACTTCTGCCACCAGAACTTGAAGTGAGGCCGAAGCAGGAAGAATCTGAAGCTTGCTAAACACATTAACCAACAAGGTTTAACTAACTTGTCTTGTTTTGGAGTTGAGTTGTGTCCGACCACTCCTGCTTTTCAAGACCAACAAAGTCTCATCCTTGTTGACATGCAAATATACATGTTTTATTTGTTTCGTTTTTACATGATGTAGTTTTCTTTAAACAAAAACCAAGCTGCATGTGTTAAAAGACTTGCAGGTGTGTATAAAACTATATATGGACACTATTTTGTATATATATTGGGTAATACTCTCAATAGCGTTCCATTCGTTACTTGGAAAATTTTAAATTAATAAACGTTTTACACATTTCTATTAATTGCTTCCTTGATGCATCTCCTACTTAATTAAAAGATGAAATTCATGTTTCTTCTATTTTATGCTATTGGCTTTTATGAGTTAGTACAGTCGATAAAAATCATTAGATATTCCACAACAATACAATTGAACCACTGCCATCTCATGGAACAAGCAAGTATTCTAGAAATGGATCGCATTATTTTTAATTTTTTTTCTACTAGGGACATATTCTCACATAGAGAAGTTAGGAAAATCTTAAATAATATATAATATATAACATTATTTGAGAAATAATTTGTCATGTGCATCACTATCTTAAAAAAAGTTTAGGTAAAATTTTAAAATATATAATATTAAAATAGAAATATAATAGTATTTTATTTTTAATTATATAATTTTATCACTAAACCAATTCTTCAAAAGCTTTAAGCAGATTTTTAAAATTTTAATTTCCTAATGCTAATACTATTAGTTTCTTTCTAATACCTACAAATTTTAGAAATATTATTTACTTTTATTTTTTGATAATTATATACCTGACAAAATTTTCTCTTAATGATTTAATACAGTTTAATCAAAAATAAAAAATGTTTTCAAGATTAGAATTATATATATATATATTAAATATAAATTTAAATAAAAATATTTATTTTATCTTAATTTTGCATTTAATTAAATTAAATATTGTAAAAATAAAATAAAAATAAAAAATTAATAAAATTATATTTAAATTATAATTTAAAATCAAATATTGTAAACAAATAATAAAAACTAAATTAAAAAGATATTTTGAAATATAATTTGAATTTTTACTTCTGAACATCATGCATGAAAACATCTAAGTTGATATCAAAATCAAAGGGGTCAGTTTAGTTTAAAAAAAACACAAAAGATCATTTAAACAAAACTATATTTGCATAGAAAATTCGGTTGGATATTGTTGTTCTCTCTTTGAAATTTTAGAGAGATTCGAAGTACTGATTTTAAACTAAAGATTAAGCTAAAACAATAATATAAATAGAAAACACAAGATTTTATTTTAATCCTTTTTTAACAAAATTTAATAAAATAAAATAATGTTTTAATAAGATGTGGTTACCTATTTAAGATGTAATTTTATTTTTAATAAGAAAATAAACTTTATAAATTTTCTCACAAAATATTTACAATACATAAAAGAAAAATATTGTTAAAATAGTGAAAAAATGTAGGGGAATTTTCAAAAATACCACTTTCAAGGTACCATTATTCATCTTTACCACCACAAAAGACACATTTTCAAAAATACCTTCTTTATTAAAATGGTAAAGATTCTTATATCTTTATTTTTATATGTTTTTCAAAATTCTAATCCCAAATTCTAATTCCTAAACCTCCAATTCTAAACCCTAAACCCAAAATCTTTAACTCTAAACCCTAAACCCTAAACTATATACCCTAAATTCAATATCCTAAACCCTAAACCCTAAAGTCTAAACTATAAACCCTAAATCCTTAACTCTAAACCCTAAATCCTAAACTCTAAACCCTAAACTATATACCTTAAACCCTAAAACATCAAATGAAAAGCGGTACTATGAAAATGGTATTTTTGGCAATTTCTAAAAAATGTAGGACAAACTGTTAGAGCATCATTAACGCCGTGGCTTAGGAGGGTGCTTAATGATTTTTCGGATTAAAAAAAAAAGAAAATAATGTATTATGCTAAACCACGGTGCTTAATTAAG
The DNA here is from genome assembly GCF_000801105.2 of Raphanus sativus. Classification (NCBI taxonomy): domain Eukaryota; kingdom Viridiplantae; phylum Streptophyta; class Magnoliopsida; order Brassicales; family Brassicaceae; genus Raphanus; species Raphanus sativus. Next base: position 23,045,675 of record NC_079516.1, read on the forward strand.
CACAAGAAGCAACGCATTTTCATGGACACGTGTCGATCTCAGAAAGAAGTAGTCTCCTTCTCTCTTTCTCTCCTTCGATGCCTCCGCTTTTTTCCTTCTCTCTCGGCGACTCCGTGTTGCTCGATCTCTTCCTCGACGACTCCTTGTTAAACCTCGACGACTCCAGATCTTTCTCTCTCCCTCGACGTCTCCCCAATTCTATGGCGAAACCTCGACGACTCTGCCTTGTTCTCGCGAAACCTCGGAGACGCCGCCTCTGTCTCGTGATCTTCCCCTGACAGTGAAGCAGTCGGCGTCTCTCTCGGTGGATTCCTCGTCTCTGTCGCTCTCCTCGACGGTACTGTCTTCTCTCTTGGTAGATCTCCTAGACGGTGACAAACTTGTACCTCTCTCTCGGTGGCTGTCTTCGAGGAAATCAAATCAGAAGGTAAACATATGTATTATTCCTTGTCTGAATCCTTCTATGTTATTTGATTTGTTTGTTGTCTCGGTTAGTTTTGATTAATTTTCATTTGTCTCTGTCTTTGTTTTTTACTAAGGACGGATCAGTGAGGACGGATCAATAGACAAGAAGGTTCTTTAAGGAATATCACTGCCACTACAAAACAGGTAAAAGATTTGTCTCTGCCTTTGTTTCTTACCAAGTACGAATCAATAAAACATGAAGGTTTCATTTTGTCACTGTCTCTGTCTCTTGTGTGGTCTCAAATGAATTGATTGTCATTCTTGTCTGAGTTGAATAGATTGTTTATGATCATGTGGTTTGTGTCTGTGTTTGTTTCTTACCAAAGACGGATCAATAGACATGAAGGTTTCATTTTGTGTAGTGTCAAGAAGACTTGTATTTTGTATTTTGTGTTCTGTTAAAGTTTAGAATGTAATGTCACGGATAGCTTATGTATATCTTGTGTTCTGTTAAAGTTTGTGTTCTGTTGTAATATAGTAGTGTGTAGTCACGGATTGTGTTCTCTTTACCTGTAACATTATAAAGTATTCAAGCTTCTCTCTTTACTTGTAGTCTTGTACCATTGTTTCTTTTCTCTCCTTCTCATAGTTCATCGATCTAAGATCAAGCAAAAATCACAAATCTTATTTATTTGTACCATTCTCTCTTTTCTCATCCAAGATCAAACCAAAATCCCCGTAAATTAAGATACTTGCATTGGAGGACACTAAATTGGAGATTGCTTAAATAAAGTGCTTAACCCCATTTATTATTTAAAAAGTGATTAAGAGCCCTATTAGGGTTGCTAGGATTAATGATGCTCTTATAGGTTGCTTGATGAAAATGAGGCCCATAGTTACAACCTATTCTAAAAGTGCGATAACAATGAATAAGGTCGATTGTGGAGTAGAGATCCGTAATCGGAAGGAACCGAACCGGAGGCAAAATGGAAATGGGGTCGGTTAGGTAAATCGGAAGGGAACCGGAACTGAAAAAATGGACCGGTTAAAATGCAGAGGTCCTCCCTAGAAATAGAGAAGGAAGGAAGAAGAAGAGAGAATAATCCATAATAAGGGCATATCATATGTGTGTGTCGAGGAGGAGAGTCCGGAGCGCTCGTTAGGATCTGCATAATCTGAGAGTATGTCTGTCTCTCTACGCTGCTTGTCTGTCTTTTCGTATTCAAAATGACTCCGCCTGGATTTTTGAGAATCTTGGAATTTTTTTTTTAGCATTATTACTATTTGATTCACAATCATATACATACACCTCTCTCTCTCTGTCTGTCTGTCTGTCTTTTTGTGAAAGTTTTTCGTGTTTTTGTTTGTTTGTTTGGGGGGAATTGTGTAGTGGTCTGATGAAGGAATGAATGAATGATCTGTGTGGTGTGGCTGGGGAATAATAAGTTTTTGGTTTGAGAAGCAAATTGTTGGATGTATTTGTGCTGCCGATATATAATGTGGAGATCAGGAGGAGAAGATTTGCAAGGTTTCTATCCAGTTCGACCTGAATGTCTATCTGATGTTCCCAGGACCCGCTTTAAATCCAGGGTCTCTCTCTACGCCTTTTTTTTTTTTGAATTCTTGAGGATTTCTTTAAATATATAATAGCTTTAGCTAATTGCAAATGATCTATTTTATCTCTCAGGCTGGAAAAACTCTAAGTGCTAGAAGATGGCACGCTGCCTTCACTGAAGATGGCCATTTGGATATGGAAAAAGTCCTCCGCCGTATTCAGCGTGGAGTCTGTCTCCTTCTTCTTTCTTTTTTTTTTTTTTTTTTTTGTTGCTCTGCTCATCTCTTTCTTTCTTTCAGGGAATTCATCCCTCCATCAAAGGCGCTGTTTGGGAGTTTTTGTTAGGATGTTACGATCCCGACAGCACTTTCGATGAAAGGACCAAGCTCAGGACTCTTAGAAGGTATCTATATCTAACACTCTTCTATTTCCTTCCATCACTTTCATAATCGCTAACTTTGGTGGCATTATTATTAGGGAGCAGTACGCTGCTTGGAAAGCAGAGTGTAAGACTATGGTTCCTGTCGTTGGTAGCGGCAACTACATCACTTTGGCTGTCGTTTCCCAAAACGGGGAACCCATTGATGAATCTTCTGTTGAAAATCAAGGCTGGGTCGTCAAAGAGACTGTTAGAGACGAGAGAGTTCTCCAATGGATGCTCTCTTTGCATCAGATCGGTATATGCCCCCCATTACATTACATATAAATCCTTTCTTTTAAAACGGTCTTCTAATCCTTGTTTTGCAGGCCTTGACGTTGCTAGAACAGATCGGTATCTCTCCTTTTATGAGGATGGCGGTAACCAATCCAAACTATGGGATGTTCTTGCCATATATACATGGTTGAATCTTGATATCGGTTATGTTCAAGGTTAGTGCACTTTGCTGTTAACGTTTAACGTTTTGTAGCTAGCTAAAAAGGAAAAAGAACCGATCCACTTTGTCACTCATGTAGGGATGAATGATATATGTTCACCAATGATAATCCTCTTTGAGGATGAAGCCGATGCTTTCTGGTGCTTTGAGCGTGCAATGCGAAGACTGGTTAGAATCTTTCATGTTTTGTGACACGTTGATTGTCCTGACTAACTTGTTTATTGATTTCTTGGATTCCAGAGAGAAAATTTCAGGGCAACAGCAACATCAATGGGTGTCCAGACTCAGCTGGGTGTGCTCTCACAGGTCATTAAAACGGTTGATCCTCGGCTCCATCAACATCTAGGTAAGTGTGTTGAGCTGTAGTTACTTACACTCTTCTTGTTGGTAAGTGAGCTAAAACTTCTTTTGCACGTAACAGAGGATCTTGACGGTGGAGAGTATCTATTTGCTATAAGGATGTTGATGGTACTTTTCAGGAGAGAGTTCTCCTTCCTCGACGCTTTGTACCTTTGGGAGGTAACAACACTCATTTTTTCTTATCATGTTTTCTTTTCTGTCGTTCGGATAATGAGAATAATGTGGCATTTTTTTGGCTACAGCTGATGTGGGCAATGGAGTATAATCCAAACATGTTTGCAACATACGAGGAACTAGAAGACCGGAACAACAACGCAGCAGATGATCCCAAGTTACTAAAACGTTATGGCAAGTTTGAAAGGAAATACGTCAACAGCGGAAAGAACGAGCGACATAGCAATACGATTGCTGTTTTCGTTGTTGCTAGCGTTTTGCAGACAAAGAACAAACGTCTCTTGAAGGAAGCTAAAGGCCTAGACGACGTTGTTCAGGTCTCTCTCCTTTTCCTTCTCTCAAAGCCTTCAACCAAACTCCATAGTCATGTTGGGTTTTTTTTGCAGATACTAGGAGACATCGCCGGTAATCTTGACGCTAAAAAAGCGTGTAAAGAAGCGTTGAAGATCCATGAAAAATTCCTGAAAAAGGTTTCTTTCTATCATTTCTTTTAAACTTGTTGAAGATATTATGATACTAAAGGTTATGTTGTGTGTGTTTGTGGCAGGCTAATAGGCAATGAAGTTTTGCTTCCACACTATATAAATATTAACACAGTTGTCGGAAAGGTGTTCATCGCCCGCTAGGAATCTCATCAAAGATATTCTGGATTGAGATTGATGAAAAAGCTTTGATGATTCTTTCTTTTTTTTTTTCCTTGTATGTGTTCATTTCCTTATGTTTTTTTTTACATAAATTATGTATTGGTGGTGATTAACCGTTTGCCGTTTTTTTTGAGTTCTAAGAATGAACGTTGTAAACTTTTTTATTTTATTTTATACCTTCATTTTCATTTTCATTTTCTTACTTGCAGAAATTTTAGAGCTTAAACAATTGTGGGCAGATCTTCAAAAATTTAAAAAACTTGTAATATTTTGTATTATTCGTTATTCAAACACCCAAAATATATAAACATTCTTGTACTGTTTTTTTCTTTGAATCACTAACATTCTTATACTATTATAAGATTGAATAAAACTTGATGTTTTGTATCCATTTGATGGAAGAAACTTAATTCTATAATACGAATTTTAAAATTGATTATTTCTGAAAGTGATAAGTATTATTGTATTAACCATCGGATTAACAGAAATCTAGGATTAACAACAAACATTTTTCACTTGTTTTTGCTGTATCCCTAATACACTCTCCCCACCATTCTTCAAACAGTCATTTCCATTTTCGGTATTTTTCTTTTTCATTTTTTTTTTTGAAACTTAAACTTTTTCATTTCTTTGATGAATCTTTTGTTCCTTGTTTTTCCCCTCCTGAAGTTCGAGGATATTTTGGTGACTTTACTATATTTTTCTTTTACCAAATCATTTCTTGTTTTGTTTTTAATTATTTTCTTATTTTTTGATAGGAGAATCCGCTAATTAAGACAAACCTACAACTTTCTAAGATGTATTCTTAATTTGTTCAAGGATTATTTTGGAGTCTTCAGCAATGAATCTTTCTTCACTTCGTTTATCTTTCATAGAATTGTGTTCCTCAGTTTTTATAGCCACCCGCCAACATCTTGTTTCTGGAAACGTTACGAGTAAAAATCAGCATTTTGCGATTGTGAAATTCGTGTTGTTGCATGCAACAATTTTAATTTTTTTTCATATAAAATTTTCATTTTTTTAATTTATTACTACCATTTTCTTTCTTCATTTATGTAAAAAAGAAAAAAAAAACACATGAATTAGAGGCCTATGCAACTGACAATGTCAAGCTCCAAGATGAAAAGCCTCTTGAAAGGCCTCCGATACATTTCTCAAGTTTTTGGTAATTAAACTTCCTCCTCGCCTAAAGTTTATAAATGTTGATGAATCAGAAACTATGATTCACGTTTGCATGCATTGTGATAATATTATCCGTACGTGTATAACGGGAATGAATAATGGCATAGTAATCAAATACATTCAACCAATACTTATTTTTTGGGAGTGTTGGTTATAAAATGTATGGTAGAAAGTGGGAAAGAAGAAGAAATAGAGATAGGGAATCCAACGGACGTAAAGCATGTTGCCCATATTGGTTGGGATGGCCCATCCTCTACTCCTGCATCCGCACCAAGTTGGGTATGTATTTTATCTGTTATGCATGCATACCTAGTTAGGAGTAATTTATTTGGATTTTAATTTGGTGTGTATATATTTATAATATATGTTTGAAAGATGGACGAGTTCAAAAATGGTGGAGGATTCGAATCTGGACAAGGAGGCGGAGAAGATGATTCATCCGTGAAATGTATGTCGGAATGTGGCGGTCGGACCACAGATTTACCAAAACTACCAAAATCTTCGAGGAAAGCGGCTTCCGAGAAAGGTTCTCCGACAAGGGAAATATCATCTGATAAAACTAAACGAAGGTCTTCGAAGAAAGGAACAACATCATCGTCAAGAAGATCAAAGGAAGTGTCTGCACTAACTGAGCGTTCTTCGTTACATGAAGTTCCAAAGAAATCGAGAAGAAAGAAGAAGACGAAAGAAATTGGAGGATCAACTAGATCGATACGAACATCTGACGTGGATAACATGTCGGACTATATGTCTGAAACTGGTTCTATAAGATCTATGCCTCAATTCGACAACAGAGATGACTTTTGAAAAGGAGAGCCATACAAAAGAAGAGATCCTTCCTGCTTGGAGACATGCATGACTAATTAATTTTCAGAACATACCACTATATATATTAGATATTTAGTCTTCATTCTTCTACTGTGATTATTATTCACCTTAATTACAAGAATACATTTTTGTTTTTTTAAATATAATCGGAGATTTCGAACACAATTAGAAACTATCTTTTACCAGTGGCTTTCTCTCGAAAACATCATCCATCTCCACTATTTATCAATCTTTGGATGTATATTTTATAACAATGAGTGAGATGATTTAAATCATTTGTTTATACTGTATATAGGACACCAATTCCTTATGTGAGTGAGATATGAACACACATGCACTGACAGCTAAAAACATAACAATTAATCTTATATCTTGCACCCTAAAGTGATACAATAAGGAATTGGTGTCCTGTATTCACATTCGAGAAATACAAAGCAAAACGTATATATAAATCAACTGCTTTATCTTCATGAAAATTTTAAATAAAAACACATCTCAAGTGTCAATGAGTGAAGAAGAGTATCCACGGCGTAGAGCACTGGAGTACATACACCGAGAGCTTTCTTGCCTTTGGTTCATACACACCTAGCTTCCTATTTTCAAATAAAGACGATAAATTTGATTTCTACTTTTTCTCTTGTTGCAAAAAAAAAAAAGGATTGTAATTACTTAAATCTCTTTGCTGATCTGTGGTGAATAAAGTGAGAAACAGAAACACTTGCAGATATTGTGAAACAGATTGTAACCAAGTCTGCAGGTATAATACCATCAAACCGAGAAAGAAAAGAATCAGACGAATTGGATGTTGTTGCAATTTGATGAAACTATGGGGAGAATTAAAAGATTAGCACGCAAGAACATGTTGTCCGAGTCAATACCAACTCTTACGGTTTCAAGACATTCCAACTTTCCCAAGAAATGTCTCATCTGTTTCAGCTCTTGAAAAGAACCTCCATACTCTAAAATCTCTAGCACTTTCACTTGACATGTCCATAAACAAGATATTACCTTACCCTTCTTCTTGTGTTTGTTATTAGGAGTGCAAGCGCATGCATCTCCGCATTTATCTGTGACTCTGTGCACAAGACCCTGAAAAAAACACCAAAAGACCAATCTTGAGAATGTATAAACAAGAAGGAGAAGAAGAGAGAATCTCAAAATTACCTTAAAGACTAAAGTGTGTAGATTTGGACAACTCTTAAGCAAAAGTGGCATAACTTGCCAACCTTTCTTCTTGTTGCTCTCAATAGATAAGTTAAGGAGGTTTTTGAACACCGGCATAGATTTACAGCAGAAATGAAACGCCTCAAGTGAATCAGGAGACAAGTGAAGGGTTGTAGTGTTGGATATACCCGCAGCTAGGTTTGTAACATCACCATATATTCCAGGCTTGTTTGGTTTGTGATGGTCCCATAACTTGAGATTGAGTCTGACTTCGGCAAGCGAATCCAAATCAACAAACCGATAATCCATAAAGACATGACTAGAATAGTCAAGGTTAGACAAGACTTGGTGCTTTAACAACACTTTGATAATGTAAATCTCGAAAAGAGTATCGTTCATGAGGACCACCATAGGGCATCTCGACAGAGACTAGGAGTCGCTTGATGGATGGACTTTTGACAGAGGCAGTGCAACATGGAGGATAAGGATCAAGAGCATCAGCACCGATATCAGTAATGAATAATTCTTCAAGGACAGGACAGCCTTTGATGAGGCGGCGATAGTTGTCTGTAATCAAGGCCTCCAACTGTTAAGAGAGAAAGTGATTTGAGGGTCGAGAGAAACACACGCTCGACTTGAAGACAATATTCACGGGAGAGTGTGAGCTTAACCAGTGTGTTGCTCGTGAACAACTTTCTCTCTAAATCAAACTCAATTCTGGTGCATTCCAAGTGTACTTCTTCCAGTAAACCTCCTTGTTCCTCCAATGCACTCCAGAACCAACCGTAGACAGCAGGGGACTTAGTGAAACGGCCTCCTCGATGACTCAGAGAGAATTTCTTGATCATCTTCTTGGTCGGACAATTTCTTAATGTCTTGTCTAGGAAATCTAAGAAGCGACTCGAACCACTTTCTGTTAAGCTAAATGAGTTTCACACTTAAAACTAATTGGTGATAAGAGAAGTGACCCATCCACCTTATATATTACTAAGGATACCTTCCAACTACCGATGTGGGACAACTATACGCCCCCTCGAGATGATGGTTCGTTGAGCGTCACTCTCGGAATGCTCGGGCAAGGATCGATGTGCCAACTTTGGGCCAAATCGATGTGGATCGGGTTAGATTGTTTGGATCGGGCTCTGATACCATGTTAGGCTAGATGGGCTTCACACCTAAAACCAATTGGTTAAACCAATTGGATCATGAAATCTAAGAAGCGATCTGAACCACTTTCTGCTTCTTCTTCGTTGGGATACACAACCATTGACTCATCAAAGCTAAGCGTGTCTACAGGAACCAGCAGATTCATCCATCTCTTGGACAGAACCGATGTGGAAGCAGCTACCTTTGTCGGAACTAAAGACAGGATTTTGCCAAGAATCTCATCGGGCAAATCGCTGATTCGATCTCTAGAACAACTAATAAATTTTAAATTAGGGATTCTACCTACGCATTAAAACAACTCGATTAAGGCCACATGTTCCAATAGGTAAAAAAAATGTTTAGACTGGATACAAGAAAAAAAGACTTACAATGCCAGAGGAGATAAAAGGAGATCAAAAAAGCTTTGAGAAGATGACGATTGCTTGGGAAGCGAGAGAAAGATTGAGCGCAGAGCTGTTCTCAAACTAAATAAACTATTAGTTGAGACTTGAGATACAGAAAAAAAAAGAGTTACATGGACCCAGAGGCCCATTAGATTTTTTTTCAAATGTCTTGGCGGATGGATTTAGTGGGCCTTTGGAGTTTTGGTCTAGTGTCGGTTCGGTTTTCTCGGTTTTACAGTATTTTGGTTTTATAAAATCTGAAACCATATGAAAACCATATGTTGTTCGGTTTGGTACGGGTTTGATTTGTTCAGTTTATAGTTTATCCGTTTAAAAAAATCAAACCATACCGAGACTTTTGAAATTCAGTTCGGTTTTTGGTTTTAATTTTTTTTGGGTTTATTCAATGATTTTCAATTAAAAATTAACTTTACTACATATCATTATCTTAGATTTTAGAACACCAATTACTATACTTTAAAACATACATTATTTAAATTTGTAGTAGATTTGTATAATTTATTAGCTAAGATTAATATTTGTGGATTTTGCATGTTTTAACACTTATTTTTGTTAGTTTTAAAAAGAATATCAATTACAACGAGTGTGGCTTTGGGTTTGAGGAACATTTCGAAGTCGATCTTATGGGCTTCAAGGTTTGGGCTTCGGGTTTAAGTTGTCACTTAAACAACTGACGTCGCTTCTTCTTAAGTGTGAGGAAGCCGTTATAACGGTTTTACCACGTCATCAGCTTCTTCAGAGTTAATTTGTAACAAATAGAGAGAGCTAAGAAGGCGATTCGCAGAGATAAAGATTCAGCGAGAGAGAGTTTTACCTAGTACGATTGATCGGAGACTGGAGTCGGATCTATTCCGATGACGTCGTACAGAAGGATCCGATTACCTGGGTGTATTTCGGAGGTAATATCATCTTACTATTGTTACCAGAACTCTATATGCAATCTAGTGAATTGTTTGAGAGATACCGTTCCTTTCCTGAATAGTAGGAAACAAAGTCCGGGTGAACAATCTCGTTTGCATTTGTTTCTTTACGTTTGATCACCTGTGAAGTTTAAACAAACTGATTAGAATCATATAATAAACATGAGAATTGAATCAAGATCAAGTCAGAAATTACCAACAACGAGGTAATTGTCTTTTTATTAATTTTTAAAGCATTAATAATTCATATTTATAGTCTTATGTTGTAATTTATTAATTAGCATATTTAAGTTTTTTTAAATATCATGAAGATTAGAGGAGAATAAATACATGAATGAAAGGAGGGCATATCTCGAAAGATAACCAAACAAATGCAAGATTATGACAGAAAAGTCACGATGGGTCATTTGACCGATCTCACACACCGGAACATTAAAATGAACATGAGTTGAGATTGATTAGTCAAATGATTGTTGAAACTTGGTATACAACATGCAATACATCAATAATCGAGAAAATATCATTGAAACAGTCAAATGACTGATTTTACAAACTGATTCAAAACATCAATATAAGAAAAGGTCACAGAGATCAGTCAAATTATCAATTTTGTACATGATTCCACGTACATTTTATGAAGCATTTTAGATCCGACCCATATTTACTTTCGGGTCGATCCGAACTAAACATATTATTTTATATATATTTATTATATTCGACTCAGTTTTCCATGTTAGAACATCTCCAATGTATTACTCCAAATTTTACTCCAAAATGATGCAACTCCAAAATGGAGTAAAGTTTTACTTCAATGTATTACTCCATTTTTTACTTCAAAAATAGTTAATAGTTGTTAGTAATATCTTATACTTATAAAAGTTTACCAATTAACCCCAACTATTTTATGTTTGCAAAAATGCCTTAAAATATAATTTATTTAAATTAAATATTTATTATTAAAAGGTAGAAAAAATCATAAAAATAGAATAAAACATAATATATAAGTTGGTTCAATAATAAGTATTAGAATATTCTTCCCACAAATGATCAACTAATGCATTTCGTAATTAAAAAAATGAGCTTCTTTATCTTTGATATTCCTAAATCGAGCAAGCAAATTTTGAAGCCGTACATTTAAATCACTTATTTTATGTTATTTTTATTTTATATTATTTATGTTGTTTAATTATGTTATGCATTTTATGTCAAATTATTAATAATAAAATATCTTATTTTCATGTTGTTTTTCATTTTAAAATATTATTTAAGTAAAAAATAAGAACATTAAAGATTTAAAGGACCATTTTATAAATAAAAAAAGTTCAACTCCAAAATGGAATAATGTGTAAGATTACTCCATAAATAGAGTAACCCTAGCTATTACTCCATTTTAGAGTTGAAAATGGAGTGGGGTTGGAGAGAATTTTATTCCAAAATGATGTGGAGTAGAAAATAGAACAGGGTTGGAAATGCCCTTAGGAAAGCTCTTTTGGTGATTTGTATGAAAAAAAAAAATTGTAGCGTCCAAAGCAACCAAGGAATCACACAGGTAAAGAGAGACCAGTTCATTATTTGATCTGTTTCAGAAATTATATCCCAACAATATGCGATTGCGTCGACCATAAAGATGGTTGAGAACCATAGAAGAAAAAAACCTCTTAAAAAAAGCTTCTTGTATAAAGAGGGGCAGAGAGAGAGTAAACAATCTCCTCAATAAGCTTAATTAGCTAATGCTTTGACAGCTTTCTCTGCAGCATCATCCAAATCATCAGCCGTTATGAGTTTCATTCCACTTTCCTTGAGGATTCTCTTCCCCTGTTCAACGTTTGTTCCTTCTAGACGAACCACCACTGGTACTTTCAGTGACACCTATCATGTCGTTTGGTTTCATACAATACTCGGTCAAAGACTTATAATGCAATAGTCTTAAACTAACATAAGTGAAATATGGCCTTCAGATTCTCACCTCTTTAGCAGCATTCACAATTCCACTAGCAATCACATCACATTTCATTATTCCACCGAATATGTTCACCAATATTGCTTTCACTTTATCGTCCGACGTCAGTATCTTAAACGCCTCCACCACCTTTTTAATAAATAAATCACAAACTTTGGTTAAACTGATTTTAAATCTACAAGTTAGATAACCACAAACTAACAATTTATTACCTGGTGCTCAGAAGCGTTTCCGCCAACATCAAGGAAATTTGCGGGAGTACCACCGTGCAGTTTAATGATGTCCATGGTTGCCATGGCCAATCCAGCACCATTCACCATGCAGCCAATCTCTCCATCTAATCCGATATAGTTCAGGTCAACTTTTGCAGCAGCCACCTACGAGAAGCAACCACACTTTTCTTCATCAAGCAAGTGTAACAGAAAGCTAAACGTTGACTCTAACCATCAAAGTGACCAACAACGACTAAACAAACCAGCTAAGCCACCCAAAAAAAACTAGTTACTTTACCCATCATGCATTATGTCCTTTTTAACATTTTCTAGAGTTAAACATCAATAAGTTTTGATATAACATAGATTTCTTGGTACGATACAAGAAACAGAGAACAGACCATACCTCTCGTGGATCCTCCTGTGTTGGATCACGAAGGGCAAAGATCTCTTTCTGACGGAAAGCAGCGTTATCATCAAAGTTCAACTTGGCATCGGCAGCTACCAATTGATTAGTGGATGTCTCAGCGAGTGGGTTGATCTAAGAGAAAGAAAAAAAAGGTAAGGCTTCAACATAAGATATTGAAAAAAAAAAAAAGAGTTGTGTATAAACAAGTCATAGAGAGAGAGAGAGAGGACTCACTTCCAACATTGTGCAGTCAGTCTTGCGGAAGAGTTCGTATAGTTTCTTCACTTGTTCAATCGAATCTTTTCTGTCAGCGGCTTTTGGAGCCAGACCATCGACAACCTTAGCAGCATCTTCATCAGTAATTCCAGCAAATACATCGATCGGTACCTAGAGAAAAAAATTGAAATGAGTCACCCTAAGAAGAGGCAATACACACCTATATGATGCAAGGATCCCAGAAGGATATTTTTCTGGTGATCAAACACGAAGCAAACAGTTATAACCTTGATAATCATGTCAGGAAACTTCTCAGCAAGATCTTCAATGCTGGTACCACCCTTTTTACAGGCAATTATCAACTGAAATAGGCAAGGAAAAGCGTTATAGAGATTGCTGAAAAGCGTAAGCAATATCATGCCTAAAAATAGAGAAATGGATTGCAATTTTATTATTGGGGCAGCAGCATACCGGTCCAGCAGATTTACGGTCCAGAATGATGGAGAAGTACATCTCATTGACGAGTGACAATTTCTCACACAAGTAGACCTGCTCAAAATCAGTAAGGATACAGTAAAAGTTAAACCGCTGAGTAAAACTATGAATAAATACAAGAGCTCAAGCAATCGAGAATAATAAACAGAACACAAACCTTGCTGACAACTTTGCCTTGAGAACCAGTTTGTTTGGTGACGAGTACTTGTCCAAGCATCTTTCCTACAAAAGATAACAACCTGAATCGGATCAAGAAACTCTGAGACAGAAAAAAAAAAGGAAAGAAAGACTAAAAGAGGGCATAGTACCAGCAATATCTTGAACCTGGTCACGGTTGACAATGTGAACACCACCCTTGAGACCACTCTTGAAGGTTCCAAGACCTCTTCCACCAGCCAAGATCTGGCTCTTAACGACCAGCTGTAACACGTCAAAAAGGGTACTCTTCCATGAGGCAAACCACTAAAAGAGTAACACAAGAATTAAGTATGTAAATAAACAGAGTAAGTACCTCGGTTTCATTAGGGAAAACTTGGTCGATAGCCTTTTTAACATCATCCAAGGAAGAAACAGCTACTCCCTTTGGCACATTCACTCCGTATTTACCCATCAGCTCAGCTCCCTGCCACATCATCACAAACAAATAGAATTCAAAAAATTAAAAAAACAAGAGAATAACATTTTCAACTAGTGCTTTTGTTCACACAAATATGGATTGTAGATTCAATTGTAGAATCAAGAGACAGAAGACAGATCCTACTACTCAATATCAAAGCGAATCGTCGCCACTAGGACGCATATACTTGAAACGTTAACAGAAATCGAAAGGAAGAGAGAGAGAGAGAGAGACCTGATACTCGTGGATGTTGAGACGGCGAAGCTGTTGCTGCTGCCATTTGCCGGAGATGGAGAGAGATCTGGACACGAGCTTCTTCGCCAATCCCCTCATCTTTTGATTTGTCTTACGAGAAAATGAAAATCAATCGCCGAAAACAAAGAGAAATGTAGAGAGAGAGAATAGTCACAGCGTTGACGGATTCTAGGGTTTTTAATCCTCTCTACCCAATGATCGATCTTTCTTTCTTTTTTAAAAACACTTAGTATTTCTTTTATTTACACAAAAGAACATTCCACAAAAGAAAAGCCATGGACATTTTTGTTTTTTTTCTTTCAAAAAAATACAATTTACTACTTCTTCTATATTTAAATGATTGATATTTTCTTATTTGTTTTTGTATTAATAAATTGATGTTGTTGAGTATAATTAATGTATTTCACTTTGGAAATAAAATAGATAACAGAACATAAAAAATATGAGTGGTTGAAAATTTATTAAAAATAAATGAACCAC